>NC_090646.1:452634939-452934939 GCF_040937935.1 Hyperolius riggenbachi
TTTCGCGAAATTTCGGAAATTCGTAATTAGGTCATTACGCTCATCCCTACCTGTGGTGCCCTAGGCCATGGCCTAAATTCGGCCCTGACTCTGTATTCACTAGGAGACTAGTCGGGGTTCAGTGGGAAAACACTATGCAAAGCAGAATGATGAGTTTTACATTGGAGTTTTTACCATTTCAGATTCAAAGTTGGAAATTTACAATGTGCAAACAATTTTTTGCATGAACAACAGAAAAAAAGTCTATAGGGCATGCTCAAAGGATATAAATGACAAAATTCTTTGTGAAAACGCAAGAATTCTATTGTGAATGTATTTTTACAAATTACATAATTTCTTACCTGTCTGAAATTTCCGTGGTTGGGAAGGCCTCGGAGGTAGTGTAGTAAAAGCCTCGGCTAAACTTTTAAATGTAAAAAGAAGTTGTAAAATTGATTACCATTGATGAACCACATTGTTAGCGTGCATTTTTAATATGCTGTTGAGATGCCCTGGGTGCTAAAATTGGTGCTTGGTTCATTTTAAAGGCTTTAAAAATGAAAACAATTGTATCAAAATGATAACATACATCATAGTAAATGTTGAAAATGGACTGGCTGGTTTGCTATTCTCCATTCTCCGTTGCATCTTGCCTTATTAAACAACAGCAGCCTAAGTTTAAAGATGTTGGCTGCAGAAAATGGCATACAAGCAGCTGGTTTTCAGTGACATAGATTATTGCTGTTACAAACTGTCCACTTCATAAAGCAAAGGAGGCAATAAAGTCTGTATACTCCCCAGAGTTCTCAGATGTAATTAGTGCACAGATTCACTTGATATTCCAGAGGAAAGACTGTATTTGTGTAAAAGGCCAGATGGCAGGTCATAAAGATCTCTACATATATACTGCTTATCCCAAAGCTTTATATGAACACTCTTTATTAAAAACACTCCAAGAAGCACAGACACTACTGTTAAAATAAAAATGACTTTTGGGGCAAATTTATCATTAGCAGTAAAAATGGCTTTTGATTTCTTTGCTGCCATCTGCATCTCTTCTACTGGCAATCTTCAGGCAATTCAGCAACGACCTGTGTAATGAGATTGGCAGAGAAGGAGCCAATGCCCATGAACTCGTAATGTCTGGGTTCTCTACTATGTACTATGCAAAGTAAACAATGAATTTCGAAGGGAGTCCCAAGCAATCCCAGAACAGGACAGAACGTCTGGCATAAGATGCTGAGTGCAACTCTTGGCCTGCTGTACTGTTAGATCTGCTTCAAAGCCCCAGGGACGGACATCAGTTGCAGACTAAAGTAAAATAGCAGACACAACAATATTGCTCAATAATCAAAATCCGTTGTTTTTATGTACAGTTATGTACAGTTAATTAAAATCAGGAATAAATGGCTTTTAGCAAGTGAAAAAGTCTATGTGGTTCTAGTACATAGAGTTAATGGCAATTGTTCCTAAGCACTTTTGTAAATATGTCTAACATGCGTAATTTGACAATTTTGTGTGTTTACTGTCAGAAGGCAGTGAGACATTTACTAGAAGGATGCTGTGTCTCTTGTCCAAAGCCTCTGATAAGGAAGAATTTATTTAAGTGTCTACCTGTTCTTGTCTTAAGGGCTACAGTGGATACTGTTTCTGTGGTCCTTTCAGTTTGTTTGAGTCTTGCTTTGACATTCCCAAAAACTGTGTACCAAGCTCCACTTGCTTGAGATATTTAATTGTAGGACCCTTTGGTAAGTAATGTGTAGTGACTGCACACTCCAAAACCGCCTCCAGTCGACGTGCCCGGCCAACGATCCAGCAGCACTCAGGATCAGCAGACAATATGGCAAAGAAGAAGCCGGCACCGTCTATAAATAACTTTCTGCTCTTTTATTGCATGAAGAATATTCCAGCAGATTTCAGCAACGTTTCGAAGCTGCATGCCTCTTCATCAAGCTTGCTGGAAGTCAATTACACCTTATACACTAACACATGAGTATTTATACACAGCATGGTTAACAACAGCCAATAAGATTCAAACATGTATACACCAATCACAATAGTCCTAATATATCGGACCTGATGGGGAACTTACATGCTGTTGCTTTGATAGGACGTAGTAGGGTGGATCCTCCCACCTGTCAGGCCCCTCTTGGCAGACAACTGACGCCCCCTGGGTCCGCCTATCACCACGGAAACCCCTCTCCTCCGCCCACGGTGGACCTGAGTGAAGTTCCATGTGATGACTCACAGTAGGCGGTGCCAAAGCGCCATCACTGTGCGTCTCGGCGGATGCTGTGGAGACGCGAGCGGCAACATGCCGCTGACGTCACCAGATGACTCTAAGGGGGAGGCAGCCGCCGGCCAATCAGTGTCATCCCACGTAAGTGCGCCGCGGACGTCGCACTCTATAACACAATATGATGCCGTATATCAGACGCATCTACTTTATATGGCTAATTTGCATAGGTAAACAAAGGTGGCCATACTCATACAGCGCTATCTCGTAACACTCTTATCAAGCTACATAGGAGGGGAGAAATAAGAGAAGGGACCAGAGGAATAAAATATATAAAAAATTATAAAAATAGGGGGGGGGGGAGGGGGAGGGGGATAAAAATAAAAAATAAACTGGCAAAATAATACAAAATAAATAATAACTAAAAATAAAAATTAAATAATAACTAATACAAAATGAAGATATATAACGTATTACATATACAAGTAGCAAAATCGAGATAGGGTAGCTGGAACAGAGTAATCCGTTTCAATTAAGGGGACAGTATCTCAGATATAATAATACACTCGCTAAGCCCAACCAGGACGTTATCTCTTAGGAGAGGCTAGGTACAATGGAGCAGAGGACAGAGATTACAGAAAGAAGTTACAAAAATGGTAATTATATTTTTGTAACTTCTTTCTGTAATCTCTATCCTCTGCTATGTTAGAGTCAGGAGTTTGAACTGGATCCTCTGGGTAATAGGTAACCAGTGGAGAGAACGGCACAGTGGGGCTGCATCGGAAGAGCGTGTGGAGAGGTGAATGAGGCGGGCCGCTGAAATTAGAAAGGATTGGAGAGGTGCTAGCCTTTTTTGTGGTAGCCCACAGAGCAGGGTGTTGCAGTAGTCTAGGCGGGAGATGATTAAGGCATGTACAAGCATCTTGGTGGCCTCTTATGTGAGGAAGGGACGGATACGGAATATATTTTTGAGCTGGAAATAGCAGGTGGTGGTTAATGAGGCAATGTGAGGTTTAAAGGAGAGCTCTGAGTCGAGTATAACCCCCAAGCAGCGGGCCTTAGTGGTTGAGGTTATTGAGGTGTTGTCTACCGTTATGGTTGCAATTGGTGGGGGTGTAGATAGCGATGGTGGAAAAATCACAATTTCCGTTTTACTCATGTTGAGTTTGAGGAAGCGGGAGGACATAAATGCAGAAACTGCACGTAGACAGTCGGGGACTCTAGATAGTAGTGATGACAGATCAGGAGCTGAGAGATAGATTTGGGTGTCATCCACATAGAGGTGATACTGGAAGCCAAAAGAGTTAATTAGTTGTCCCAGGCCATGAGTGTAGACTGAGAAAAGAAGTGGCCCAAGAACAGAGCTTTGAGGAATACCAACAGACAGTGGGCATGGGGAGGAATTGGTGTTAGAGAAGGACACAGTGTAAGAGCGTCCAGAGAGATAAGAGGAGATCCAGGAATGTGCTTGTCCCTTGATTCCTAAAGATGACAGTGTCTGCAGAAGCAGAGCATGATCAACCGTGTCAAAGGCAGAGGAAAGGTCAAGGAGTATTAGAATGGAGAACTGGCCTTTGGATTTAGCTACCAGTAGGTCATTAGCAACTTTCGTGAGGACAGTTTCATCTATATCTCCCAGCGTGAGGCTGAAATACCCCCTCTACCCAAAGGCCTACTTAAAGTTGCATAGCTCACTCTTCCAGCATAAATACATTTAGATGAAATTTTCTGTATTGATCTTAAATATTATTTAGGTAACATAAAAGGAATGTTTTGTAAAATAAAAAGATACATTTCGGCAAGATCATTATTTATTGCCTAAACTCTTCACATCATATTAAATATATGCCTCTCCCATACGTCATATCATCTACAAGCCTCCAATAAGAAGCATGTACAGAATGATCTACCTGCGCCTTAAATGACAAAAATTCATCATTCTCCAAAATTGTAAAAGTTTTTAATTAAAACAAGTATTTTTAATTAGAACAATATGTCTCCCAAACTGATTTTCAGAGATCAGCTGACCTCACCACACTGCAACCTTCCATACACACTGCCACATTCACAGCCTCAGATGGTACATCGGCCCCCGTATTGAAAAGCCAGCTCTAGGCCGCCCGTGATCAACCAGGGGGATCCCCCACCCCAGCTGTAGTTCGTGACAGACTTCAGGCCTATTTAACATATAATGTGGTGTAAATAACAGTCCGCTCCAGACGTCTGTGCAAAAAATAGTCCAAACGCTAATAAAACGCTATATTAACGTTAGTTTTAAGTAACACGCAATATGCGGAGCAGAATACTGCTATGAACTGCTATGAACTGATATACCTATCACTATGAACTGATATACTTACGGTCATTGACTGGTTTCTTGTATGAGGAAATCATTTGCAGTATTGGAAACCAAGAACTGCTGGAATTTTAAGTGGAATTTTATATAACGTTGATATAGCGTTTTATTAGCGTTTGGACTATTTTTTGCACAGACGTCTGGAGCGGACTGTTATTTACACCACATTATATATATTATATATACTGTGATACATATGTTAAACATGATAAATATGTCCCTTGGATTTAAGTAAATGCTTATTTTTTATGTACATAATTTTATCATAGGATATTTAGATTTATAACACAGCTCCTATGGACTTGGCCATGGATCTCTGCCATCTCTGCCATGGTCTGCATATCTAAATTACATAATTTTATTTTTGCACATTGTTGTCTCACCTTGAAAACCAGAGGTGTAAGAGCTGCCGCCACCAATTTTTAGAATTTATGGAAATTACCTTACCTGAAGATCTGATGCAGGCTTGATGCAGACACTAAAGGCTTATTTTCACCTCTGATCTTGGAACAGGAGTCAGCTCAAGGTCAAACACTCAGACTGTGTTTCAACTCTTCATTGCTCTTCTTAGACATCCACAGAGAAACTTGACAGTGAAGAACATGAATAACTCTTGGAAATATCCTCAAAAGGTATGTGTGGAACTGATAGCTTGACAAATGAATGTAACATTCATATGCACTTACTTAATATTTAATTTTAAACCCTGAGCATTTATATGGATTTTCTATTATAACAGCCTACACCCCTTTCCATTAGACACTGAACAATAGTTGCAGAGATTTGTTGTCTGATTACAGTGCAAGAGTGCTGAGTGAGGTCAGGCAATATTATTTTTAATTTATTTAGCTCCAACATCTCCTTTAGCACGGTACATAGTATAAAAACCACACAATAGTGGTGAGAATATATACATGAACATTTTAACACACTCTGCAATTAGGGCATGCAGTGACACAATTACAAATACATACAATTGAAGTGTAATTTGAAAACATCACCAATAGTCGTACATTGTATTCATACATATATTTCATGAAATACACAGAAACAAGAACAAATGGGGTGGGGGTGTTGGGGGGGGGGGGGGTTGGCAAACATATTGTGATCCCTACTCATTGTAATGATTTGGAATTGGCGAAAATCGTGTAGGAATGCAAGTGCTGTGCACTGAACAGCCAGAGCAGGGACAAGGTCCTCCAGCACCCAAGGCTGAGACACCAAAGTGCGCCCCTCCATCCCTCCCACCCCAGCTGTCACACACTGATTGCTAGTAGACCAAGAGGGCCACAGGGCCCACAACCTCCCCAACACCTTAATATCTAGTTATCTGGCTTGCAGTCACTGCTATGTATCCCCTTTTCTTATTTCTTTCTGCTTCATACACAATTAGGAATGACAGCTGAATTAATTGTGCGCCCCCTCCTACACTGCGCCCTGAGGCTGGAGCCTCTCCAGCCTATGCCTCGGCCTGGCCCTGTGAACAGCTGCCTACATTTCTTGATGTACTCATGTGGGGAAGAGACAGTGCCATGCATGGTGACAGCAGATGCAATGTAGTGTCAATGGCACGAGCCCTGATAACAGAGTATCTCAGTTGTGATCATTGCATCAGACATGTCATATATAGCATAGTTATGTTGCCATCACCCCAATGGACACAGCAGATCCATTGCAAACAATTATGTATGAATGGATTCTGTACATAGCACATGATCTGTCAATATGTCACTGTATTCACCACTTTCTTTCTGAGCAGTGTGAACCTAGCTTAAGTCAATGATGCCCTATGTGTATGAACAGCAGGTAAATAAACAATATTAAAAACAAATAATTTGTGACACGACAATATTTACAAGACAGGCTGACCACCTTACTGAAGCCTGATGCCAGGTATATCTTCAAGTAGATCAGAAACCATTGATGTATCTTGACTAAATCACCAGGAAGTGAGAATTTGTATGATATTTTTGGGTAGGAACCTTATGTACATCCTGATCTCTGTCACATTATATTATTTGTAGCTAAAATGATAGGCAGTAAAATTTCTCTGGTTGGTCCTTATGTGCTGGCTCTTTATCCATCACCCTATTTTTATGTGACCTCCCATCCAGCAATTCTGGTTACCAAACAAACAAAGACTGTCATCATATGACAGGAAGAAGGTTAAATCAGACAGAAAATGAAAAACAGGAAACAAATTTACACCCGAGAAAACCCAAGTAATTGGCAGAGTAGTAAAATAAATAAATAACAATTCAATGAACAATATATACAGGAATCTATTTGAATTTGTTTCCACCTCGATAAGATCCTCCCTGCTGTGTATACAAATATGGGCAAGGCTGTGCAGCATGACGGTGGGAACAGTGCTTTTTTTAAAAGGGAGGGTTACAGCTCCACCTTCCACCAGAACTGGAAGAAGAGGCATGGTTTGGTGTGGGAACTCACCAGGGACTTTCTGCTCATTACCAGCTGCAATGCCTGAAATCCTGGGGAGCAGGGGGTAATATATCACTGGGAGGGAAATACCACATTTTTTTTATTTCATTATTTTAGGCACAGTAACAAACAAAGCAACTGTTTTCCATTCATTTAACTACCTAACGACCGTGTCACGCCAATGGACGTGACCGCGGCGGGAGCCCCAGGACTGCCTAACGCCAATTGGTGTCTAGTCCGGGGGCCAGTTACTGCAGGAAATCATCCGCACGCGCATCTCCGCTTGGAAGGCGGAGCTTCACCCCGTCTTCAGTCTCCGAGGGGCGATCACCGCTTGGAGACTGTTAGATGGCAAAATAACTGTGTACGATCTGCAGCAGCGCTGTACTGGGGACAGCCGTGTGTCCCCCTGGGACACTAGAGAGCGAACGTCTCTCATAGGCAGAAGCCTATGACAGCTGATTGCCAGGATTCGATGGCTGGGGGGAGGGAGGGATTTTAGAAAAAAATTAAATAAATAGCAAAATGTATTAGTAAAAAAAATAATGTAAATATTAAAAAAAAAAAAATAAACACTGTGGGGGGATCAGACCCCACCAGCAGGAAGCTCTGTTGGTGCGGAGAAAAGGGGTGAGGAAGAATCACTTGTGTGCTGAGATGTGCGACCCTGCAGCTATGCCTTAAAGCTGCAGTGGTCAATTAAGTAAAAATGGCCTGGTCTTTAGGGGGGTTTAACACTGCGGTCCTCAAGTGGTTAATTTAATTTTCCATTAAAAATGTACATTCCACTGGGGCATTATCATTTAACTCTTGATTCAGGCAGAAGACACAGCTGACATGCATTAATACTGGTACCAACTGAGATAACTGATGCAAAATTTTGCACAAATCTGTTTATGCCGTGAGACACAAAAATAACACAAAAAACAGAACACAAAGTTCTTCTCATTGATATTTCTGGTTAGCGAAGATAAAGTGTTTTCACAAAACAATTTTTAAGACATGACACAATAAATGCATGTGATAAAAACAAGAGACATTTACATTGCTTTGTATTATACATTAACAGATGTGTGTAACAGGGCATGAGTTATTATTTTATTATTACTGTGCGCATATAGAGCACTTATATCTTCCTTAGTGCTTTTCAGGATAACAGTTAGTTATAGTCATATAACAAACTGTATCTAAAAGGAGCTCACAATCTAATCCCTATCCTAACCACAGTCTAATGTTCCTATCCAAGACTAAGGCTGATATATATATATATGTATAAATTTTTCATCAAACCTGAATGCAACTGCACCCCATACACAGTACGTAAACATTTTCTTAGAAATCTGGTACTCAAATTTCCAAATAAAGCATTTAAGTATTCATAAATTATAATGAAGGTGGTGTTATAGCTGGTAAGGAAAATATGCTGGAATAAATGCATGTATATAATAAGGAAAGCATTACAAAGTTGTACAATTCTAATGAGATGCAAATTATTACTGCACTAGACAGCATTTCAGACAGAAACAATGTTTTTTTTTTTTTTGTTTTCTTTTTATTAAATCCAATCTAAGTAGGACATTTGAATAAATTCCCACTTCAATTGTCTTCACAAAATGTGAATATTTGAAGTCAAAATTAAAAGTGATCAAAATAAAGGCATCTGAAACAATCAAAACAGATTATTATTTAATGCCACTACAGTGGACAGATTTTTATTTTATACACAGCTTTCACCTTGAAATGTCTTATTTATCTTCTGTGTCTTCTGTACCACCACTTTTAAATAAGTTTTATTCATTTATTTCTGTGATCATTTGTATTTTTGTCTATGACCATTTCAAATGCTGTTCTGCTGAACCCCAATTGAATGATTAATACGTAATCTAATCAAAATGTGGTCAATATCATGATTGTAATATTGACTGAATGTGTTCCAGTTTTAATAGATTTTCGTTAGATTCAATGCTTTTCTCATAACTAATATCTGATAATATCTGATCTATTTAAAACATAGTCTGATGTCCTTTATTAACCTTAAGCTCCATACTCACCTCCCGATGGGTCCAGCGTTGTCCCCTTGATGACGATAATTAGTGACGCCTCTTCCTGCCTGTGGGTATGCACGACATCATGCGACATTACACGTCGGGATTGAACGAGACTTGTGGTACTTTGCACAGGAATCATCGGGGAACTCAGTGATCCAAGCCACCGAGACGGTCGTTATTGCGGCACAACGCGAAGTCGCGATATCATGGAAACGACCGATCGGCACTCAAAAAATCCCCAATAGTCTGAAAATTGTTAGAAAAATCACAACGTGGGTACACAGCTTCACAGCTAGTAACAGCAAACCCCCTGCCACTCAGGAAGCTGACCTTCATTCAATGCTCGGTCTCCAATTGTGGCAATCACCTTCACTGAGAGGTGGAGATGTCCTCACTTCCTCATTTGCCTACCAGATCATGTGATGGTTCCAGCATTCTAAACCCCAGTTCAAACACAAATGTTTTTCTAGATATGTCTAGGCACAAAGGAATATTTAACTCGAGTAATTGAAATCGAAGCAATTCTGAAATATCACTTTTAGGCCCCCTGCACACTGCAAATCCGATTTGAGATTCCGATTTGCGTTTCTGATTTGCGATTCCAATTTTCCCTGGATGCTATCAAAACAAAAAGAAAAACACAGAAAAAGCGCAGTATTCGGTACCAATTAGAAATCGCAAATCAGAATCGCATGTAAAATCGTGTCAAAATCGCACATCGGAATCGAAATCGCATTGTACAAGAGGAGTTAGACAAAGGTTTAAAAATTGCTCCTATGTCCAAAATTAACAAATTTAATGTATTAATTGATATTAAGAAGTTTATGCATCAACTATGCCTTAAAAATACTTTGCAAAGAATTCTGTAAACAGAAATCTCCTCTGCCACTTATTTTAGTCACACGGAATTGAAACCTAGATCGACAGTCTTCCACATCCCAGGAGTACAACAAATCCATATCCACATTTGAGGTAATGTTAACTAAAGAACTGAGAAATATGCATGTGAATAACAGAGACAATCTGACTAGTTTGAAAAGAAAGGCAATGAAGGCACAGAGGGATGATCAGTGCCTTGATTGTGGTGCGTCCAGCGGATAAAGGTGGAGGGGTTGTGATACAGGACACTGATGAGTGCATGAAGGAAGCAGAAATGCAACTTAATGATGTAAAGACATATACAATCCTAAAGCAAGACCCTACCACTGGCTTTTTAAAACAGCTGAAAATACTGTTAGACAAAGGGAAGGTACAAGGAGTATACCCACCAATTAATACAATTATCTGATGCACAAAAACCTGAGGTTGCCTGTATATTACCACCTCTAAAGTGCACAAGAGGCTGGAGAATCCTCCAAGAATATCAATAATTTAGTTCTTTAAATTACAATTTATCCTGATATGTAGACAGATTCCTGCAGAAACAAGTACTGAAGACTCCAGCTTTTCTGAAGGACACAGGACATTAACTGAAAGAGCTAGAACCAATACAATGGCAGGAGGTCTACATTATTATTATTGTTGAGTTATAAAGCGCCAACATATTGCATGGCGCTGTAATGAATGAGATGAGCAGTTGAGTTCAGTTCAGATTGGAGCGGCGCCAGTCTGTTGTTAGTCCACAAAGTAGTATGTTACAATAGTTCAGACGAAATATTATGAAAGCATGTATTAAGATTTTAGTTGTGTCTTGAGTGAGAAAAGGTTGGATCCCAGATATGTTTGTAAATTGGAAATGACAGGAGCTGGTTAGGGAGTGAATGTGAGGAATAAAAAACAGAGAGGAGTCAAATATTACCATAAGCACCATGCTTTGGGAACTGAAGTTATGGAAGTGTTATTAACATGTATTGTTATTTCGGGCAGAGCGGTGGACAAAGACGATAAAAAAATGATTAGTTCTGTTTTACTCATATTAAGTTTTAAGAAGCGAGAGGACATGAAGGAGGATATAGCAGACAAGCAGTCAGAAACATGTGTGAGGAGGGAGTTAAGGACTGAGGCCAAGAGATACAGTTGTGTGTCGTCTGCATATAAGGGGTTTTGAAACCTAAATGAGTTGATTAAGTTGCTAAGACTGTGCATGTAGATGGAAAAGAGGAGGGGGCCAAGGACAGAGCCTTGAGGTACTCCCACAGGCAAAGGATGAGGAGAAGAGATCTGATCTGAGTGAGAGACTGTGAAGGACCTCACGAAGAGATAGGAAGATAACCAGGAGAGAGCAAGGCCCTTTATATGATGAAACTATCTGTTGGAGTAAGGTGTGATCAACAGTATCAAATGCTGATGACAGATGAATATGGAAAAATGACCTTTGGATTTAGCTGTAAGAAAATCATTGGCCACTTTTGTAAGAGAGTTAGAGCAAAAGCCAAACTGGAACTGGTCATGCAGGGAATTAGCAGATAAATAATGGCTCAGTTCAACATGTATATGGCGTTCAAGTAATTTGGATGCAAATGGGAGAAGTGACACTAGGCAGTAGTTGTAGAATCTGTAATTTTTTTTTAAGAGTGGCGTCACAACAGCCTTTTTGAGGGAGGACGGAAAGATGCCTGTGGAGAGAGACAGGTTAAATAACGATGTTAGTACAGGTATGAAAGATGAGGAAAGCTGTTGAATTAGATGGGAGGGGTTAGGATTCAAAGAACAGGTGGTTAGATGGAATTTGAAAATTATAGAGGAGAGTGAATGTTCAGAGAGTGGAGAGAAGGCAGATAGACAGCAGTCAATGAGAGGAGTGGAGGTGGGATTTGAGGGCTGCAAGGAAAATCCACTTCGGATTTTGTCAATTTTATCAGTGAAGTATGTTGCAAATTCTTTAGCTGATAAGCATGAAAAAAGAGGAGGAGGGGGCCGAGAGTGGAGTTAAAAGTGCTGAACAAGCACTTTGGATTGTGGAAATGAAAGAATATTAGGAATCAGAAATAGAACTGTTCTGCCACAGAAAGTGTGTTTCTAAAATTGTACAAGGCTTTTTTGAATGAGATGAAGTCCTAATTTGAGTTACTTTTCCTCCAACACCGTTCAGCTACTCTAGAGTACCTTTTCAACTGTTTAGTAGCATTGGTCAGCCAGGGTTGGTGACTGACACGATGAGGGAAGACATTGTTAAGAGGGCGAAGTCATCCATGACTTTTGTGATGGAGCTGTTGTAGTGTGTAGAAGCTGGGTCTGGGTCAGTAAAGGATTGTGTGAGGAGAGGTGCCAGGGCATCAGAGACAGATTGCATGTCTAGGTTGGAATAGTTTCTGCAAGTATGTGATCATGCTTGTGCCAGTGTAGTAGGAAAAGAGGAGGAGAGAGAGAGAAGTTTAGTAAGTTATGGTCAGAGAGAGGGAGCAGATAATTAGTAAAATAAGTAACAGAACAGAGACGAGTGAATTTTGAGGTCAAGCAAATGGCCATCAGCATCAGTTGAAGCAGTGGCCCACTGAGACAGGCCATAGGAGGAAATTAGTGACAGAAGTTTGGTGAAGACAGAATTATTGGTATCAATAGGAATGTTAAAATCTTCCATGATGATGGTAGGGATTTCAGAGGGCAGGAGCTGGAGAAGCCAGGCAGAGAAATGATCTAAGAAAACAGGACTGGAGGGCGGTAAATGACTGCAATTTGGAGGTTAGAGGAAGACTACATCCTCTGTTCAGTTGATGTCAGTTCCCTCTACCCGGTAACTGAACATCAGGATAGACTAGATGCTGAAGAATATTATCTATCACAAGACACTACATTGAAGGAGGAGCAAATCAATTTTATTCTAGTCAGCATGGAATACATTCTCAAACACAATTACTTTTTCTTCAACCAGAGGTACTATCTGTGCACTGGCATGACGATAGGCACATATTTGTGCAAATTTATACATGATCTACGTAGAGGAGCACATTCTCCAACAGTGGTCTATAGGCCTCGGAGCAAGTCTTGTGCTCTTGGGGGAAGTTCATTGACAACACCATTTTCCTTAGATGTGACAGTTAGGCCTTTATAACTCAGTTTTTAAGGGCCCATTTACACCTGAGCGGGAATTGCGCGATTCCGGCTTATGGCAAACCGCTAGCGGTTTTGCAAAAACCGCTACACATTGTAGCAAGTGGCAGTGTTCTCATTGCCGTGTTTGCGGTTAGCGATAACCGCAAGCGCGCTGCATGCAGCGGTTTGGCGGCGATTTGCATTCCGCGATTAGTGATCGTGATTAGCGTGCAAAGCACGCTAATCGCGATCGCTCCAAAACTGCTGCAGGGTCCAGTGATTTTTCCGCGTTAATCGCGGGAAAATCACTCCCGCAACCGCCGGCGTTTTGCGATTATAGGTGTGAACGGAGCCTACGAGAGATTAACATCAGACAGTACCATTTGAGCTTATCAGCTGCATATAGCAAAGAGAAAATACATTTTCTTGATGTTACTGTATAAATACACTCAAACGCAATATGCACCAGAACATATTTGAAACCAGTGGACTGTAATAGCTTAATCAGTATAGATAGCTGTCATCTATCAAGATGGCTTCTAAATGTCCCCAAAGGACAATTTGTTTGTCTAAAACATAACTGTACAAGGAGTGAGGATTTTGACCCAGAAACAGAGATTCTGAAGGAATGTGTCCTGGAAAAAGACTATAGAAGTGAACTTTTAGAAGTAACAATGACAGAAGCAGGGGATATAAAGAGAAGGTCCTTGTTATGAGGTGCTATGTTATGAAGCGTTATGAGGTGCTAACACTAATGACCAATGGAATACAAATGCTCCAGGGCCTACTCCTAGATTATTGTGAACAAGCAGGGCAGATTAAAATGATTGTTAACAACAAATACTGGAATCTATTGAAGAAAGATGAATGAAACTTTTATGAAACTAGCCCTGTGAATTTGTATGCAGTTACCGAGCTTGCTTATGTCTTAGAAGAAGCTTCTTGATTGGCTTATGCCAAATAAATAACTTGTGGAATACCTAATAAGAAGGCCAGACACCGCTTTCCTGACTGCCTGTACTGTAGGCCGCAATCTTCTCAGACAGGTTCAGACTGTGCCAATTCCCTTCCAGAGTGAACAGTGGAGATGATACAGTCCAGACACCAGGAACGGCCACACCCACAGAGCCTGAAAACTGACTCTATCTTACGACAGCTTCTGGTCATGTAATCTTAATTTTAAAACAGGAATTTTCGCTGCTTTTTTCTCACAAAAGAAATATTTCAGCATTCTGACTACTAACCTATCAGACTACTATTTCAGATGTGTGCCTGCAGACAGATTTTAAGTTTGAAAACCCCTACTTTTGTTCTGTCAAGCATGCTTGTAGCACACAATGTATCTGTTTTGACTTGACAAAATATGTCCACATTTCTTTTGTTTTTCTTCCATTATGTTCCCTTCCTCAAAAAACGTTAAAAGCATTCTTCTTCATAGTATAACTCTGTGCAACTAGCATAAATGAAGATGTATGTAGAAGGAGGAGAGATGGATTTATATTGCAGAAAGCGTTACATGCTGATAAAGAAAAGCTGAAGATTCTTGAAAGCAGACATATGGCATTTGTAGTTTAGGGCATACCCCCCATGAATGCTTGTAAAAAAAAAAAAAAAATGTAAGGCTCCACTGCAAATCGTGATTGCAACTGCAATACGGTGTGATCACAATACCTCTATTTTACAACAAAGCATTTCCATACGTGATTTTTGTGCAATCTTTTGATTTCATGGTGCAATTCCAATTATGTCTTTCTGATGATTCATTCAAAAAGAAGAAAAATTAAAAACAGAAATCCCTGTACCCTCGGGTTTTCCAGACTGCAATCTACCCACAAATTGCAGTAAAGCGAGTTCAGTGGAAATTGAGGTTGGAAAAATTATGCAGATTTTTCACTGGCTGTTTCTACAGTTGTAAAACATGATCATTAACCCTTTAGCAGCCAATTTATTTCGAGGCTTGAAAGTGCTCCAGGCCAATTTATTTTAGCACATTTTTTATTTGTTACATTTTCTTGCTTCTAATTAGTACTGCTGTAATGTGATGCACTTGAAACAAAAAGAAAAACCGAGAGCCTAATATAGTGCAGTAAGTCTAACAACTGTTGGCGAAATAATTAACCGATGTGGATATACTCACAAACACGGGTTACCCCATAGGCAACCACTTGAAATGCAGGTGGGGAGCATTAGAACCTGACCCCACTTAGGTTTAAGAAGTCGCTCTCTGTAGATAGAAAGAAGGGGACAGTTCCCTCCACCCAAGGTGGACTATATACTGTGCAAATTTGGACAGAGGCGCCAGGCAGGTTAAAATGATCTAAAAACAACTAAAAAGGAGGCGTACAGGTGGACTTACCTCCTGAAATGATGGACAATCGAGATTGTTCAAATCGCAAATAACAATTTATTTTGGCACTCCGCAACGCGTTTCGCAGGTATAACCCGCTTCATCAGGCAAGGAGTGCAAGCTCAAAAAGGTCCAATAGTGGCAATGTGCCTCTGTCTCTGCTGTAATGTGAATTTATGGCCACTTGTCACTAGGGGGCAGTGTGAGACAATAGCAGAGAAATTGTGCTTTCAGTTTCTATATTTTCTGCTAGAGAGAGAGATCAAAGCATTTCAACAATTTACAGCAAACGAGTTCTGCTGACTGAAGTCAAAAGCAGTGCACTTATCTCAAATGAGATAACTCTATTGAAGCTGCTAATGGGTTAAAATGTCAGTGACAACTACTTTTTTCTCAATATAGATGTCAGCACTATGGATCGCATGAATACAATGGACATCCTTACAACAGCTGCACCTCTTGTGTAGCAGGCTTTCATTGGGAGGGCTATTGGACATGTAATCTTAGATGACTACATGGAAATTATTTAGTATATTTCTGGTTACAGGTCATTTAACACATTATTATGATGAATGTTAACTTGACTGCATAGATTACATAGGCATACCTTAAAATGTTTGATATAATAAAAAAATCTGGCTAGAATACTTCTGATTATAGATGAGAAAATGAACCAGGGGGGTGCTTTGCATGGCTGCTGAACTTCATTTTCCATATGCTGGTGAATCTGCTTTGGAGATAATGTTTCAAACATCCCTCATCACCTGTGGAAAGCCACAGACAAACAAATCACAGTGGATTCACATTCGCACTAGTGTTTTTAGTGGCTGGTAATGGCACCACCTCTGACATCAGCGACTAGGTTTTGAATCCTGGCTGAAGCCAGTACTTACTCAGTAAGGAGTCCTTGGGCAAGACTCCTTTCCAATGCAGGGTGGACCATTGAGCACACCCTTAGTGGCTGCAACTCTAAAGTGCTTTGAGTCTGACAGAAAAGCACTCTACAAATGTAAGTATTATTGTTTGTTCGCTATGTGAAAGTGGACTGCTAGATGTTTTGTGCTCTACTCAACGATAGCCACAAAAGCAATGTTGTAAAATGTTATTCAAGTCCATTTTCAATATTTTAAGGTGAAAAAATAGGTTTCCTGGTTTAATTACTTACTTTGCAGAGTAAACAGCTTGTATCTTCCAACTAGAACCCATCTTGGCCTTGATTCACTAAAGGGTGCTAACATAGTTAGCACGCCTAAAAGCTTTGCACGTGCAAACTAGGGTTCTAAGTAGTTTGCACGGGCAAAACTGTTATTGATCGCGTGCAAAGGTTAGCGCTGCGCAGTGCATGCCAAACGTCGCACCATCCACGTGCAAAGTACGATTATTATATTTTGCTCGCGGACGGTGCAACGTTTTGCACGCACCGGTGCGACATTTTGCGCACCTCGCAGCGCTAACCTTTGCATATTAGCGCGTGAAGAACCTGTTTTCCCGTCCTAAGTGCCTTTTCACTGGTGTGCTAACACTTAGCACCCTTTAGTGAATCGAGGCAGTTGTATTTTTCTGACTTAACAAAAATGGTTGCTACTAATGGTAGAGTTCAGCAAATATTTAAAAAAAATATCTATATTTTACCTCTGTACATAACAATTGATATGAGGCACCAAAATTGCTACAGTGTCAGAGAAGTGTAAGCAGAACAGGGGAACAGTTTGTTAAGGGCCCTTTCACACCAGAGGGCTTTTTCGGCGTTTTAACGCCACGGCCGAAGTTGGCGTTTTCCTAGGTAAAAGAAAGTCCATAGACTTTCATTTTACCATTCACACTAAACGCCGCGTTTTGGAGCGTTGCGTTTCAACGCTCGCAGGCGCTTTTTCTGGGCCTACCGCGGCGTTTCTCATTACAATTGATTGTAAAGTATAGGCGTTAAAACGCCTTCAAAACGCCTTGAAAACGCCTGCAGCCAAAACGCAGCGTTTTAGCCTTTCACCGCTGCCTGTAGTGTGAAAGAGCCCTCTGGTGTGAAAGGGCCCTAAGGATTACGGCTATTCGTTGCACATATAAAGATGCTTATTGCCAGTACATCAGCACCAATGAAGAGCCCATGTATTGGTTGAAGGTATATTACAGAAATAAAGTCTAAAATAAAGTGAGGTGAGAGATTAAGACTCACTGTACAATATGGAGTTATCTTTACTACACAGGAGTAAAATTCTTTCTGTTTATGGAACTTGCCAGTCACACCAGCAGGTGAAGATCCCCCCCAAAAAATAAACATATCATTGAGTATATTGTTTATTTCACAACTTTTATAAAGTAAGTTGCAAAAAAGTTCAGCTCCTTGTAAAAAAATATACTGATACAGAAATACCTTAAAATAATAGCATAATCAATATTTCTAAGACACTTCCTGAAAAGTGCAGTACACAGGGGAAAACAATATATTCATTGTATCCATCTTTTGCCTTTAAAGTATAAGGACAATGTTCAAAGCAATATGCACATCAGTCCCACCACTACCCCACCCCATCGCCACCACAACCACCATCACCTGCAAAATCTAAATAGAACACATACTGTATGCAGCCTTCCGCCGTTTTCACTTTATGCATCCGAGCAATGTTCACCTCCCATTCATTAGCCTATAACTTTATCACTACTTATCACAATGAACTGATCTATATCTTGTTTTTTTCCGCCACCAATTAGGCTTTCTTTGGGTGGTACATTTTGCTAAGAGCCACTTTACTGTAAATGCATTTTAACATGAAGAATAAGAAAAAAACAGAAAAAAAATATTATTTGTCAGTTTTCGTCCATTATCGTTTTAAAATAATACATGCCTCCATAATTAAAACTCATGTATTGTATTTGCCCAATTGACCCGGTTATTACACTGTTTAAGTTATGTCCCTATCACAATGTATGGTGACAATATTTTGTTTGGAAACAAAAGTGCATTTTTTCCGTTTTGCATCCATCACTATTTACAAGCTTATAATAATAATAAAAAAAAGAAATATTTCATCTTTACATTGATATTTAACCCTCCTGGCAGCTGATTTTTTTCTGCCAAATGGGCAGAAATCCGTTTTGTTTTTTTTTTAATTTTTGTTTCATGTAAAGCTACCAGAGTGGTAGCTACATGAAACAACACTAGAGGGCGCATGTATCCCTCAAGTGCGATTGTCGTCCTCATCAATAGCAAACTGGGGAACGCGTATATAACGCGTTCCCCTGTTTGGCTTCTCCTGTCGCCATGGCGACGATCGGAATGACGTCATGGATGTCAGCCGACGTCCTGACGTCAGACACCTCCGATTCAGCCCATAGCGCTGCCTGGAACTCATTGGTCCGGGCAGCGCAGGGCTATGGTGGGGGGGAGCCCTGTTCTGCCGCTGCGTGCGGATGATCGCCGCAGAGCGGCGGCGATCAAGCTATGCGCACGGCTAGCAAAGACAGAGGCGCTCAGTGTGGTTTTGATGCTGTTAAGCTGTATGCTCCTTTTTGATTGGCCTGATGAAGCGGGATTGAGCCCGTGAAACGCGTTGCCTATTTTTACTGTGAAGTATAAATAAATTGTTGTTTGACTGTTGATGCCACAGTCCTTCCTTTGTTTGCTTTGTCTGCATGGATGGGATAGGCCCACCACTGCCCCATCAGTTTTAAGCTCGTTTAAGTGACTTTTATTCTATTGGCGCCTCTTGAAAGCTTCTACATATTGCTAAGTCCACCCTTGGTGGAGGGTTGTACCCATCTTCTTCCCATCTACAGAGAACGACTTTTAATCCTGAGTGGGGTCAGGTTAATCTCCCCACCTGCCTTCACAGTGGTTGCCTAATGGTAACCCTGGTTTGTGAGTATTAAATTGTTATATTACTCATTATTAATTATCATCTATACAATATCACACTATTGGGCTCTTGGTGTCCCCCCTCCCTTTATCTCGTTAAATGTGCTAGCCACTTTAAATGGGCCAAATCGCCCCACCAGAAGCTGAGATAGCCTCCTGCGCGGCATAGCCCGAGCTCAGCTCGGGCTTACCGCCAGGAAGGTTAAAAAGTTTAGACCCTTAGGTAAATATTAACATGTTTGTTTTTTTTATTGTAATGTTTTTTTTTTATTAAACATTTTATATGGATATTTTTGGGAGGGTGGGATGTAAACAGTAATTTTTTTTTTGTAAATATGTTGTTGATTTTTTTACATTTAGTTGTAGTTTTACTTTTTGGCCACAAGATTTGAGTTTGTTTACATGACGTCACTCTAAGTGTAACATGTACGCTTAGAGCGACGTAGGGGGACGTAGGAGTCAGAAAAAGCGAAGCTTCCGAGAGAAGCTGTCACTTTTTCTGCGGGGGAGAGGAATCAGTGTTCGGGCACCATAGCCTGATTCATTGATTCCTGGGCTAACGATCAGCGGCCGGGAGCGCGCGTGCACTCTAGTACGTCCAGGAGGCGACAGTGGTTAATGTCCAAAAATGTGTTTTTATTAATTATTTATTTATTTTTTACACCAGAAACTGTCAGCTCCTTATGCTCCTGTTCAGGGCCGGTTCTCTCATGAAGCAAGTTGAAACATTTGCATCAGGTGCAGAAACTACAGGGGCAGCAATTTTGTACTATGTTTACACTAACAGCATGCAGTCAGAGTAGGAGGAGAAGCCAGAGGAGAGCAAAGTGAAGAGGTCATTGTTGAGGAAAAGCATTGTGTTCTGCTGTGTGAGGAGCCTGACAGTGAGTGAGGAGGCAGGAGAGCAGCAGTGTTTCATTTGACTTGTACAGCAGAAGGGAGGAGGTGACACTGCTGAGGAGGAATGGAGTGGCTGATTGTGAGCAGTTTGTTTGTCACAGACTCACAGCCAGCCAGTGTGCTATTGTGTTGAGCTGCAGCATGTCATGTGAGAACATAAAATGAAGCAGAGTAAATTGTCAGGTGCTGTGCGATCATTCAAAATCAGGGGGTGGGGGAGGGGGGGCATCCTCACAAGTTTGCCAGTCCAGAACTGGCCCTGCGCCTGTTTCCAAAACACATTTGGTTCTGGTCTCTGAGTGTGTCATAAATATCTCTCTCTCAGAGCCTTGTGATGCAGTGATGTACCTAGGGAATTTGACATCCAGTGCTGATTATATACAGACAACCCCCCCCCCCCCCCCCCCCCCAAAAAAAAAAAAATGAAAAAAAAATGGAAGGGTTGATGGGCTCTAGGAAGTCTGCAAATTCCGGGAGATTTGGGGGGGGGGGGGGTGGGAATTAGTCATCAGGATGTGGACAGAGCTAAGCGTTGTGAAACTCTGTCCACTATACAGTGCTGCAGAAGATGTCAGTGCTTTATAAATACACAATAATAATATGGTAGGACATTAGACTATGACTATGGTATGATTAGATTGGGAGCTCCTCTGAAGACAGTCAGAAAGGGGGGACAAATAAAAGAGGGGGATGCATAGGAGGAAGAGGGGATGAAGAGGTAGAGGCAAAAGATAGAGAGCCTGGTGGGAGAAAAAAATGGCAAGAAGATCTCTCACCAGGACTGCAGACATCACCAGTGCTGTTTGGCAGGGACATGTTGTTAAAAGAAGCCACTAAAATCAGAAAAAAAGATAAGGGTCATAGGGGAAGACAACAGGGTGGAATGTGGAGCTGCGAATAGAGATACCATTTCCTGCAATCAAGCTAATCTAAATTGCCTGGAGCTTGCTTCTCTGCTTACTGCAGAAGTCGGTTGTCAACACCTGTACCACTGGGCTTCTGCAAAACCAGACTGCCCTGCATTATTGATTAATTACTCTGATCAGGATAAATGAGCAATAGTCTAGGGCACGCTAGTATTACAGCAGCCAGTGTACATGGCTACAAATGACAGGCAACTTCTTAAGTACTAAACACGTCCTGCCACCTCTCCCTGCTAATGTTCCAGTTGCAGCACAGCAATCAGTCTCTCTACTCACTCTGCTGCTCTGCACATTCACTTACTGCAGGCTGTGTGTACAGTGCAAGGAAACACATTGTCCACAGGACATGAAGGGGTAGGGGTGCTACATCTAGTGCAGGAGGTAGTACAGTCCCCTGCACTGCCTGCTGCTATTTTCCCGAATGTTGCCCAAACTATGAAAAAGGTCCCAGGCAGAAGAACAGTGACTAAGCACCACAGTGGCACCCCTAGGCATGGCTACACCTGATGCTGAGAGCACCTGCAGCCTTATGGTAGGCACGCCACTGTTATGATGCCGACTTGCCACACAGGACCATTGCAGATTTGGGGACCTTGCTTGCTTCTGTCTTTGATAATAATCTTAGTCTGGCTGGATGATTCTGAGGTCAGTGTTATTCTGTGGACAGTATCATATGTTGCATTATTTAGTTTAGTTGCTTTGGGCTATGGTGCCTTCCTCCTTGCATATGTCATATAGTACATAGGATATACCTGCTCACAAAGCAGCTATTTTTGTGAGCTTAGAGTTAGCTGTGGTGTGTCACAATGACTATCATAAAGCCAAAACAATCTATCCAGCTTACTAGCTTTTTAGGATTTTTTTAAAATTTTATTTAGAATATGAGACTGTTAATATTGCGCACCCATGCTGCTGGGGATTGCTACTTTAATCTTAATTTGCACATAGGTAAACAGTGATTTATACTTTTTTGTAACAGTTGATAAGTAATCCTATCAGTGAGTTTAAATGTATCATCTCTGCCACACCGTATAGGGACTACGCACTTGTTTAGCAAAGAGTCGTTCTGTGTAAGCTGGAAATAAAGACATGTTTTTTTCTTGGAGATTTCCCTGAGCTGTACAGCTCCTCTAGCCTGTGAGGTTCGATATAGGTTAGAATTCATGGAAGGGAGGAATGGAATGTATCTGCAAGTGGGAGTCCTATTCTGTCATCTGTCTTCACTGCATGTTCGCTCAAAGTAGAGGGAGGCTCTGGGAGACAGGACAGCCTCTCCCTCCCTGTCTCCTGCATTAATCTAAATGCCAAAAATCAGACTTTGTGGAATGCAGAGACATTAATGAAAGTACTAGAGTCTAATTCCATATGGCATTACATTATCCCCCAGGTGGTACTTAGCAGACACCCAAAACATTTTCATAGCCTGTAGGTTAAAGCTTGACATCAGGGTCTATTGGAGGAGTACTACGAATTACAGTGAATGTATTGCAGAGAACAGTGAAAGTCAAGTTTATCTCTTTGGTACATAACCAAAGAAGCAGCACTTGCAAGAAGGACCAGATAATAGGTTGAAATATGGCTTTGTATTTTCTACTGACTGTAGCACACAATTAAACTAGATTTCTGAAGAAATTCTGCATCGCATTGAGATACAAGATTTCCAACTATATATATATATATATATATATATATATATATATATATATATATATATATATATATATATATATATATATTGTCTGTAACCTTAACTAATGTCCAGCGCTGCGTAATATGTTGACACTTTACAAATACAATAAATAAATACAAAATAAAATTAATAAATATATTTTTATTTATTTATTGTATTTATAAAGCGCCAACATATTACGCAGCGCTAGACATTACTTTGGGTCACAGACAATATTTAGGATTGACTGTCAGCAATAAGAGACAATACAGGAATACATGCTAACCAGATAACGCAGCACAGTATGAGTACAAGGTAATGCTTAGTCAGTCACTGGATGGGAGCATGGAGATTAGGCAAGTCGAGTTCACTCAAGCGCTCACTCAGATCCATAGGATGGGTGTACGGTAATGGAGGTGCATGAACTGGTAGGAGACATAAAGAGGAGGACCCTGTCAAAGGCTTACAATCTAGAGGGAGAGGTAGGGACATGAAAGGTAAGGGACCAGAGTTCAGCTGCAGGTTTAGAGCTCCTGTATATATATCTTTATATCATTCTAAAGTGACAGGATTGCACAATGTAATAATTTAACATTCTCTTTATATGGTATAACTTTGAGAGTTGCCATCATCTTAAAATACTCTAATTATAAGTTAAGTTAAAATTAGACATTGCTGTCCTCTGCTGGGTAGGAATTAACATCCAAGGGAGTTTACTGTGCATGAATCAAGCTATTCCTTTTCCAAGGAAAATAATCTGTTTTGACGTCTTTAAAATGAATCCATTGCGTATTTCAGATGTTTTGTTTACAAAAATTAAACATGGTGTTGTTTTGGGCTCAAGGACAGAGACGGTGAATGTGTCTGGAATAGTTTGTACCATATTTTAAGTTAAGTAGAAAAGTTTTGTCAACACACATAGCCTGTAATGACATTTAAGAGACTCAGCATTTTGAAAGGGGATAGGAGGGGAAAAATAGTGAACTTAGAGCTTGGAATGGTTTAAAAATTCCATCATGAAAGACAGAATTCAAGACATTTATGAGCTCCAAGCAGCACTTCACCATTGGTCCTGTGTTATGCTCTGAGAACGGTTATCAAGATCCAGTACCAAATACTCCCCATTATCAGAGCTGGGAGGAACACTGCCTGTAGTATCATCAGCAGGGCCGTGCAGAGGGTCCTTAAGTGGGGGGACAGGTGCTCAAAATTCAAAAAGCCCCCCACACACACACACAGAAAAAAAGCACACCAGCCAGGCCAGCATCAAGTTAAAGTGTACCTGAGACGGGGATATACAAAATTTTTACATACCTGGGGCTACCTCCGGTGCCCATACCCCCCCCCCCCCCCAAGTTCATCCAGTCGGCGCATTGACTACTGTACTAAAGAACACAATATAAAGTAGGTAGTATTGTTCCACCCCACAGTAACAGAAAATTATAACAAAATAACAAATATTGGGGTTTTATAGGAACCAAAGTCCTCTTATTTATTCTTCGTTCACAAAATCATCAACTTGTGGACAATATGTATGGATACGGATTCAGAGTTCCAATACACACATTAAGACTGCCTGACACATATTTCACGTCCAAAAGCCGCTTCCTCAGAGGCACTTCGTATACAAACATCAAATCAAGGGGGCCACAGCCTAACGAGAGTAGCCACAATCTGAATCCTAAAGAGTGAAAACCCAGCCAGTAGGCCTGAACGATTTTAGGTAGAGATTGAATTGCCCGATTTCGGTCAGAAATTGCGATTTTGATTCGATTCACAACAATGGATCAATACACCGATGGGGAGTATGAGTTGCCCCAGTATAGGTTAGCCACGTATAGGTGCTACCAGTGTAGTTTAGGTAAACCAGCTATATGTGTCACAGTACAGGTTAGCCAGTATAGGTGCTGCAGTCCAGGTTAGCCAGTATAGGTGTCGCAGTACAGGTTAGCCAGTATAGGTGCCGCAGTACAGATAAGCCAGCTATACATGTCACTGTACAGGTTAGCCAGTATAGGTGCCACAGTACAGGTTAGCCAGTATAGGTGTCGCAGTACAGGTTAGCCAGTATAGGTGCTGCAGTACAGGTTAGCCAGTATAGGTGCCGCAGTACAGGTTAGCCAGTATAGGTGCCGCAGTACAGGTTAGCCAGTATAGGTCGCGCAGTACAGGTTAGCTAGTATAGGTGCCGCAGTACAGGTTAGCCGGTATAGGTGTCGCAGTACAGGTTAGCCGGTATAGGTGTCGCAGTACAGGTTAGCCAGTATAATTGACGCAGTATAGGGTAGCCAGCACCGTGTCTCTTGCCCGCACAGATCGCTCCACCAGTTCTGATCCTCTCTGTCTACATTACGGGGGAGCAGCTTGAGGATGTCATCAAGCCGCATGCCCTGGTGCAATGCACAGAGGAGACCGGAGCTAGTGGTGCGATCTGTGCAGGCAAGAGACACAGTGAGTAACAGCACAGGGCCACCCACTATCGCTGGGGAGGGCAGGGAAAGGGGGTTAGAGAGAGGAAGAGGATACCGGCCTCTGCAGGGAGAAATTGGTAAAAAAAAACCGCAGCTTTGACGATCATGTGGTCAAAGCTGGAATCGCATTTTCGATTTTTAAGCGACGTTGGGCAACGCTGAATTAAGACCAAAAGACCAAATTGGGCCCTAGGCAAAGTGGCAACTTTGGATCCCCTGCTCCTATCCCCAGTTAGAACTAGTTCATAAGGAAGATTAAGAGAAAAATTAAACATGATGGTGACACATGGGAGGGGGGCACAAAGGTGCTAAATGTGACACGGGGGGGGGGGGGGCTTTTCACTGGATGCGACCCGGGGAAGGGGGCACAATGTTGCTGAGTGTGACACAGAGAGGGGGGATGTGACACAGGGGAGGGACACTGAATGTGACACGCTCCAATGAAGTAACCGTCCAGCTAACCTACGGTACATCCCATAGACTTTATCCCCTCCACCTCCCTGACCCGCGTACGAGAGAGAACTGCGCGGGAGACTTGGGCGCAGGACACAGCCAGTATATGGCACAAGTTCGGGCCATGTTAAATACTATTCCCCCTCCAGGCCGCCATGGATGGTGGGGAATGAAGCTTCCAGCTATTGCTGGAAGCCAAATTATTGTTTTAAAAGAAACTTCAGCTCCGTCTTCTGACGGCGCCGAAGTTACTCCCTGTGCCTGCGATAGCCGTAGTTCCTATTATGGCCTATGGTGGCGCCACCTGCGCCCAAGTCTCCTGTGCTGCTGCGCCCAAGTCTCCAGCGCTGGATTTATCGTGTTCGCCCTGACCCTCCTGCCTATGCGTTTGTCAGTGAATTTAGCAAGATTTGACGGGTAGGTTATTTCGTTGGCAGAGGGGCATTGAATGTGACACACGGAGGGGGACACACAGGGGTGCTGAATGTGACACAGGGATTGGGTGGGGGTCACTGAATGTGACACACGGAGGGGGACACACAGGGGTGCTGAATGTGACACAGGGAGGGGGTGGGGGTCACTGAATGTGACACACGGAGGGGGACACACAAGGGTGCTGAATGTGACACAGGGAGGGGGTGGGGGTCACTGAATGTGACACAGGGAGGGGGACACACAGGGGTGCTGAATGTGACACAGGGAGGGGGGTGGGGGTCACTGAATGTGACACAGGGAGGGGGACACACAGGGGTGCTGAATGTGACACATGGAGGGGGTGGGGGTCACTGAATGTGACACAGGGAGGGGGACACACAGGGGTGCTGAATGTGACACATGGCGGGGGTGGGGGTCACTTAATGTGACACAGGGAGGGGGACACACGGGGTGCTGAATGTGACACATGGAGGGGGTGGGGGTCACTGAATGTGACACAGGGAGGAGGGTGGGGGTCACTGAATGTGACACAGGGAGGGAGACACACGGGGTGCTGAATGTGAGACAGGGAGGGGGTGGGGGGTCACTGAATGTGACACAGGGAGGGGGACACACAGGGGTGCTGAATGTGACACAGGGAGGGGGTGGGGGTCACTGAATGTGACACAGGGAGGGAGACACACGGGGTGCTGAATGTGAGACAGGGAGGGGGTGGGGGGTCACTGAATGTGACACAGGGAGGAAGACACACGGGGTGCTGAATGTGAGACAGGGAGGGGGTGGGGGTCACTGAATGTGACACAGGGAGGGGAACACACGGGGTGCTGAATGTGAGACAGGGAGGGGGTGGGGGTCACTGAATGTGACACAGGGAGGGGGACACACAGGGTGCTGAATGTGACACAGGGAGGGGGTGGGGGTCACTGAATGTGACACAGGGAGGGAGACACACGGGGTCCTGAATGTGAGACAGGAAGGGGGTGGGGGTCACTGAATGTGACACAGGGAGGGAGACACACGGGGTCCTGAATGTGAGACAGGAAGGGGGTGGGGGTCACTGAATGTGACACAGGGAGGGAGACACACGGGGTGCTAAATGTGAGACAGGGAGGGGGTGGGGGTCACTGAATGTTACACGGGGAGGGGGGGACTGAATGCCACAGGGGGGGGGGACACTGGATGTCACAGGGAGAGTGAGGGGGGTGGATATACAAGCTAAAAGAGAAATAAGCATGTGACACAGGCTAGCTAAGTAGGGAAATAGACAGGGAAGTAAACAGCCACACACTGAGAGAGGAAAAGATGGAAGTAAAAGCTACACATTAGCCTACATACATTTCTCAAGGTGGGGGTTGGGAAGAGCTTCACTCACTGTCTGCAGAGGAACTTTCTGCCATTCATCAGCCAGAGTACAGAGCAGCCCTGAATGAGATCCTCACGGAGATAAGCAGCAGGAGAGCTGGATGAGGCATCATCAAGATAACGGGCTGAGGGCTGATCTCCCCCCTGTAGTGTCTCCTCTCTGTACTTAGGCTGTGCTCTGACACTGACAGCCAGCTCTACCCAGAAGTTGGCAATGTGACGCAGCAGGGCAGGAGAGCTGAGCTCTCATTCAAACTTCGCGCAGGGGGCTGATCTCTGTTCCTGCTGTGAGACTCCCAAATGCTACAATAGGCTTCCGGCTCAAGGAAGTGAGGCAGACCCATCACTTCAGTGTTATTAGTCCCCTGTGAGCGGTGGATGGCCACTCATTCACTGTGCAGGCACTGAAGGGTACCTTACCTGCACCATTAGTGCAGTCAGTGAAAAGGGGCCACATGGCAGGGACTTTCAAAAGGGGGGGTGCTCAAGCATCCTGAGCACCCCCCTCTGCACGTGCCTGATCATCAGGGGTAAACTGGTAAAATAGAACATCCCCCCCTCAAAATCCAGCATTTAATGCAACTACAGCTCAGACCTGACAAATCATCACGCTAGTTTTCAGCTGAAGATACATGTAAGTGTTTATACAGTAAATATATATATATATATATATGTATATATATATATATATATAAATATTTTAAGTATTTATATAGCCCCGACATAGTAGTTTTTAGTGGAGCACTCCTCAGTTTTATGGATCCAATACGATGTGCCACAGTCAGGCCGGCCACACTCCAGCTCTATAGTACTTCCAATGGATAAGACTAGTGTTGGGCGAACAGTGTTCGCCACTGTTCGGGTTCTGCAGAACATCACCCTGTTCGGGTGATGTTCGAGTTCGGCCGAACACCTGACGGTGCTCGGCCAAACCGTTCGGCCACATGGCCGAACTAAGAGCGCATGGCCGAACGTTCCCCGAACGTTCGGCTAGCGCTGTGATTGGCCGAACGGGTCACGTGGTTCGGGCCCGAACGCGCTCTGATTGGCCGAACGGTCACGTGGTTCGGGTAAATAAATACCCGAACCACGTCATATCTCCTCCATTTGTCTGTGGGTTTAGCTTTGGGTAGGCAGGAAGGGTAGTTCGCTCTCCAGCCACGCTAGCCAGGGTCCCCCCCAGTCATTGTGTGTCGCTGCTGGGAACAGTAGTACACCGCTCGCTCAGCCACACTATATATAGCATTGTTTACTGCCACTGTGTACCTCGCTCAGCCACGCTATATATAGCATTGTGTTTTCTGACACTCTGTGTACACGGCTTAGCCTGACTAATATAGCATTGTGTGTACTGCCACTGTGCACCTCGCTCAGCCACACTATATATAGCATTGTGTTTTCTGACACTCTGTGTACACGGCTTAGCCTGGCTATATAGCATTGTGTGTACTGCCACTGTGCACCTCGCTCAGCCACGCTATATATGGCATTGTGTTTTCTGACACTCTGTGTACACGGCTTAGCCTGACTATATAGCATTGTGTGTACTGCCACTGTGTACCTCGCTCAGCCACGCTATATATAGCATTGTGTTTACTGCCACTCTGTGTACACGGCTCAGCCAGACTATATAGCATTGTGTGTACTGCCACTCTGTGTACACGGCTCAGCCAGACTATATAGCATTGTGTGTACTGCCACTCTGTGTACACCGCTCAGCCAGACTATATAGCATTGCGTACTCTGCCAGTCAGTGTGTATATTGCTGGGATCAGTAATACTCCACTCACCGCCAACCACTATATGAGCTCACCATGAGTTCCTCAGAGACCTCCGCTGTGAGCAGCACTCCCAACAACAGCAACAGCCAACGCCCCACGCAAGCTATAACATCCACTACAGCAGCCAGTGGTCAGCAGCAGCCCTCTCCGGAGGAGAATGTTGTGTCCATCGGTCCGTCGCCAGAACGATTAATGAGGGCTGCCATTGAGGAGATGATGGGGCCTGATGTGGAGGAGGAGGTCGGGCTCAGGCCAGCATCCCAAGTTAATGTTGAGGACGATGAGGGGTCTGTGTCTGGGGATGTTGGGGTGGCAGAGGTGGTGGGTGGGTCAGACTCAGGAGAAGAGTTGTATGATGAGGATGATGATCGGGACCATCTGTATGTGCCTCAGAGTCCGACCCCGGAAAACATGTTGTATCGTGTGTTTAGGTACTAAAATCTGCGTTCCCACTTCCCAGTACTGCCTGCAGTGCCCGGGTCCACGGATCCATATAATTTTTTGGGCAGCACTATCAAACTGTGGTACTATGAGTGAGTTGCCATGGTCCTTCTGTGCTGCCTGTCACACTCACCGTCTGTCTGCAGATGGATTGTTCAACACAGCTACGCCATCTGACATGTAGTCCTGGACCTTGACCATCTTCTCTAGGCGATTGGTGTTGGAGGACGTGGAACTGCCCGATTGCTGTTCTGTGGGCTGCTGCATGGGTGTCAGAAAATGTTCCCACTCCAAGGACACTGCCAATACCATTCCCTTTTGGGCACTAGCAGCAGCTTGTGTTCTTTGCTGCCCTCCTGGTCCTCCTGGGTTTGCTGAAGTCAGTCTGTCGGCGTACAACTGGCTAGAGAAGGAGGAGGATGTCAATCTCCTCTCTAAAGTCTCCATCCTCAAGGGCCTGCTGGAATTGTTCCATTTTTGACCTGTCTGACACTTTCTTCAATCAGTTTTTTAACATTGTGTTTGTATAAACTGGGTATAAACCCAGTAATTGGTGTTGTCCAGATTCCAGAATAATGAATAATAATGAATAGTGAATAATGCGCGGGCCGCGTTCAATGCAGTCTAGCATGAATTGAGCCATGTGTGCCAGAGAGTCCTGCCAGACTCCTCTATCTTCATGTTCTTGTAAGCGTTGTGATTGTTGTGATGCACCATATTCGTCACCAGCATCACTTTCTTCCTCTTCTGCTGTCCTTTCCCGCTAAATTGTGGAAGTCCAACGTGCACCGCTCTGTCCCTCGGCAGTGGGGGCATCCAATTCCTGCTCCAACTCCAGCTGTTCCTCGTCCTGTTCTTTGTCATAGCTGGGACCAGCGTTTCCTGAGGCAGGTTGCCTGATGTTGGTATCATCACGCTGATCGTTTTCATCTTCAGAATCCCCTACTTGCATCATGCCAGCGGTTTCCATCTTCAACATTGATTTCTTCAGTAAACACAGCAGTGGTATTGTAATGCTGACTGTAGAGTTGTCACTGCTCAGTCACGCAACGTGGATTGCTCAAAATTTTGGAGGACTTGGCAGAGATCCAACATGGTGGCCCTATCAGATCCACAGAAGCTTGGTAGCTACTAGCTGCTGGAATGCGCCTCGGCACTGCGCAAAAGCGTGCTAGCATGTGCAGCGTAGAATTCCAGCGCGTAGGCAGGGACATCACCCAGCGAGCGATGGTGCGCTAGATTGAAGCGCACCTGCATCTCTTGGTGAGTCCTTCAGAAGCGGTACTGGACTTTTAACAATGTTTTTTTTTTTTTTCCTTCAACAGAAGATCTGCCACGTTGGAGTGAGGAGGACGCCGCCGACCCCGACACCAAGCTGAACCCCGGCGAACTCCAAGCAGAGGATCTTCAGGAACCCTCAAGGCTTTGAGCAAGCTGAGGAGGATCAGCAGTCCCGACGAGACCTCTCCTCATATGCGACTGAGTGCAGTGGAGCTCCCCAGAACAACCTCTCAGTTGTCACTTTGTCACTGGTCACTTTGTCACTTTGTCACTTTGTCATTTTGTCACTTTGTCAGTTGTCACTTTGTCACTTCTCACTTTGTCACTTGTCACTTTGTCATTTTGTCACTTGTCACTTTGTCACTTGTCACTTCGTCACTTGTCACTTTGTCATTTTGTCATTTTGTCACTTGTCACTTTGTCACTTGTCACTTCTCACTTTGTCACTTGTCACTTTGTCATTTTGTCACTTGTCACTTTGTCACTTGTCACTTTGTCATTTTGTCACTTTGTCATTTTGTCACTTTGTCACTTTGTCACTGGTCACTTTGTCACTTGGTCACTTGTCCAGATGATCTCGGTACACCTCCTGAGATTCAAATTCCTGCACACATTGCTCTGGGATTTGGGTGTGATAAATGATGCATCTAACTGGCCACCGGAGGCAATTAAGGCCTTCAAAACATTGAAAGCAGCTTTCTGTTCCGCCCCCATTTTGCGTCATGTTGAGTTGTTGACGTCATGTTCATCCTCGGCCTCGCCTTGCATTTCAGTGCGAGGTGCATTTTCCACAGAAAAAGGTTGTGAATCCGGGCACAACATTTGTGGCTGTTCCATTGACCTTTCACAGGTAGAAGATTGTGGGGGTGGGAATAGCTCCTCCGAATAGCCCATTGTGTCCTGAAAACTACTCATTGCATTGCTTTGCGCACACATTTTTTTGTCCTCATGCAATGCCTGAGTTGCACCTGAAAGCGTGGCCTTCTCCTCCTGCGCCTCCTCCTGTTCCATCACGTCTGCTGCTGCTGGGTTAGCGTTGACGCCCGGTCCCTGTTTATTGAACCTCTTATCTTTATTACATTTATGACTGCATGGCGGTAAAAAGCATGCTATCCGCACGCTTCTTGTCCTCATGCAGGGCCTGGGTTGTTGTGTCTCAAAAAGCATGGCCTTCTCCTCCTGCGCCTGCTCCTGTTCCATCACGTGTGCTGCTGCTGCTGGGTTACCGTTACCGGTCCCTTTTCCTGGAACCTCTTCTCTGTATTACATTTATGACTGCATGGCGACAAAAAGCATGTTACCTGTGCAAAGAAACATGACATTTTCCACATTTAAAAGACAGTTTTTCCTTTGAAACTTTACAATCAATTTTCTCAAAAACTATAAGCTCTTTTTCAAATATTTTTTTTCCTCTTGTACCCACTCCCAAGGTGCACATACCCTGCTAATTTGGGGTATGTAGCATGTAAGGAAGCTTTACAAAGCACGAAAGTTCGGGTCCCCATTGACTTCCATTATGTTCGAAGTTCGGGTCGAACACCCGAACATCGCGGCCATGTTCGGCCTGTTCGGCCCGAACCCGAACATCTAGATGTTCGCCCAACACTAGATAAGACTGGCACCATCAGGTAAATATCAGCTCTTTTTATTCAATAAACAGCCATTGTAGCGACGTTTCAGGGCAACCGCCCCTTTATCAAGCTAAGCTGTCTTGCAGTAACAAACATCTCTTGTATACGCACGCTTTATATACACAGCATGATATGCACTAGCCAATCACATTCATATATGTGTTACACCAATCATATGGTCCATCCTCACAGCGGACCTGATGGGGAACTAAGCTGATTGGCTCTAATAGGTCCGTTTAAACATATCCCCACCTCCCTCCTACAATCACCACCTACCCGGAAGGCAAATGACAGGCTACGTTGCCAAGGACGCACCGCTGTTACTCCCACCAGGCCGCCGAACCGGCGGACCTGATGCGGAACTTGCATGCGTGACGCACCAGCCGCCTACGTATCCCAGGCAATGGCAGACGCATGCGGCGAAAATCGCCGCTCTGCACTGCAGTTGGAATGTAGCTCGTCATAGTCCGCCGGGCCAATGGGAGACCTAGAAATGGTAAACAAATACTCTGTGGTGTGTCTACCCACGAACCACTTACAAGTCAGGTTAGAGATTAGCCAAATATCTATGATATATCCCCAATTATCTATTATTTGAGCATCTATCGCCCAAATAACACTTGCATTATATCGCTAATTGCAATCTTAAAGGGAAAATACATTATATCCAGAAATTATCATCACCTAAAGGGGTAGTCATCTATCTATAAAAATTATCCTAATAGACATTCTGACAACCTATCAGCGAGCAGTGAATCATCTCATAATAGAGAGGCCACTGGACCAAACCTCACACAATAAAAGTTATATAAATGGTAAAAGATCTAATTCCCGGTTTAAACCCCGGGGTTCCATTGTATCAAGTTTTTTGATCCAGTAAGCCTCTCTATAGAGCAGTTTTTTTACCCTATCGCCTCCTCTGTTGGGTAATTCTACCTGTTCAATGATCATATATCTTAACTGGCTAACCTAATGGTTAGCTTCTTTAAAATGGAAAGACACAGCCTGGTCAATCAGAGATTCCCTAATCGCATGTTTATGTGAGGATAATCTTTTTTTAATCTTCTGAGTCGTTTGACCAATATACAACAAGCCACATGGGCATTTGAGCGCATAAACAACGTATGCAGAACCACATGTAAAGCAACCGCGTAACTTAAATTTTGTGCCTCTATGTGGGTGGGTGATAGTATCACCCTTAATAACCGAACTGCAATGCACACAGTTCATACACGGAAAAGTACCAATGCGGTTAGATCTCGATCGACTCAGGGTGCTACTTCCCATATCAGCGCGGACCAAACGGTCTCTCAAATTTGTCGCTCTCTTATATGCTATAATTGGTGGGTTTTTAAACTGCTCAATGTTGGGAAAGCTGTCCGCCAGTAGATGCCAGTGTCTCCTAATAATTTTCGCTACATTTTCACTTTGGGTATTAAACCTAGTGACAAAGGGTATTCTTTGACTGTTGTCCCTTCTATTTCTACCTCCATAATCATCTCTCTGTGCTCTAGTCCTCGCCGCTATCACTATTTCCTCTGGATATCCCCTATCAATAAATTTGGACTGCATTTCATCAAGTCTCTGTGTCCTGACTACCTCATCCTCAACTATCCTCTGCACCCTCTGAAATTGTCCCACTGGGACGGACCTTCTAGTAGCCCACGGATGGAAACGCCCAAAATGTAATAGGGAGTTCACATCCGTGGGCTTGACATAAAGATCCGTAACCAGCCTACCATCCTGATTTTTGACCATGGTGTCTAAAAAATTAACTTGCTCAGTAGAGGTGTGTAACGTCAACTTGATATCAGTGCATCTAGACATCACTTCCTCCGTAAACTCAAGTAAGGTCGAATGTGGCCCCTCCCACACGCAAAATATATCATCAATATATCGAAACCACTGGAGTGCATGTTTTTGAAAGGAGGGATTGGAATAAATAAACATCTCCTCATACACTCCCATATAAATATTTGCGTAGGAAGGGGCCACATTCGACCCCATAGCTGTGCCTCGAATCTGCATATAGTATTGTTCCTCAAATCTAAAATAGTTACACTTAAGTACTATCTCTAACAGCCTACAGATAAAATCAATCTGCTGTGAAGACATGTCTGAAGCAATTTCCAACATATAACGTACAGCCTCCATCCCCGCCACATGTGGGATGGAGGTGTACAAACTTTCAACGTCCATTGTAACAAGAATACAATCAGCAGTAATCCGAGGCATATTTTGCACGATGTTCAAAAACATCTGTGTATCTATCAAATATGATTTAAGCGATATTACATACGGTCTCAGAATTTGATCAAGATGTTTGGCTATAGGGGCGAGGACAGAATCTATCCCCGCCACTATAGGCCGGCCTGGAGGGTTGTTTAAATCCTTATGTATTTTAGGACACATATAGATGACTGGTGTCATAGGATGAGACTGAACCAAAAATTGAGCAAGTTTCTCATCAATGAGATTCTCAGACCTAGCCTGTGTTATGACTTGATCAATCTTGGTCTGAATTTCCACCAAAGGGTCAGATGGTATTGGTAAGTATGTTGTAATATCCGCCAGTTGTCGTTGAATTTCTTTGCGATACATTATAGTGTCCATTACTACCACCGCTCCGCCTTTATCGGCGGGTTTGATGGTGATGGCTGGATTTGATGACAGTTCCTTGATCGCATCCCTTTCGGCTTTATTTATGTTGCATCGAACTTTCCATCCCACCAAGTTGGATTTTCTAATTAGTGTGTCAATCTCCTCTTGGACTTTCTTGATGAATATATCTATTATCTGGCATGATGTCGGTTGGAATTTACTTTTAATACGTAACTCTGTATCCTTTAATGCCAACATATCTATGTCAGAGTCCATTGATTGTGTAGAAAAAGATGGTGGTGGAACTGCAAAGAAGTATTTTAACTTAATAGCATGAAAGAATCGCTGTAGTTCAATGTCCAATTCAAGTGGATCTGGAAAATTTGTTGGAGAGAAGGACAAACCATAATTGAGTGCCGACAGTTGAGGTGGAGTCAGGACCACAGAAGAAATATTAACTACAGTCAGTTTTTGGACTGTCTCGGCTGTCGGGATCTCAGCCGATCCCTGATGCCTCCTCCTTCTTCGCCTCTTCCTACCACTCCTCCTTGTCCTCCTGGGCCTGTTCCAGGGTCCGAAAAACACTCCTGGGATGAGCTTGTATAAGGATCTGAAGAATCTAATAATCGATCACCTCGTGGCTGTTTTTCCACTGGGCACCCTAGTTTTGGTCTCCGAGGAGGTCTTGATCCATATGAAGGCCTTTGCCATGAATACACATATCCCAGGTTATAATCGTTTTCATCACGTAAAAACTTGTCACGTTTAATTGATTGGATTTGTTTTTCATGTACGTCTATCATTGTCATCAATTCAGAGGAAAATTGTTCATATGCCTCACCAGAGATCATAGTTTTCAGTTTCTCCTTTAGCGTTATTCGTTGTGATGTTAATTTGGGAGGTTCCTCTGGAATTTTTTCAATCGTCAGCGTCATGGCGTCAAAAGATGCTTTATTCCAAATCAAAGACCATCTATGACAAAATGGTTTGTCGGACGGGAACATGATTGGTGCCACATTGGATCGCATCCCCCTCGGTATACCTTTCACCCGGTGGTACTCAGCCAAAGTTTTGGCATGTAATTCCAGAGTGGTGTGTAGTTTAGCCACTTTTATAATGTTCTTACGGATATTCCTCTCATCCGCTACTGTCAGAAATGAGACTTCAGTAGACACTTGCGACATGATCCTAGAGGTCTCTTCAGGAGTATAGGAAAAGGTTGGTGAGTCTATGTCCACATCCTCCATGCTATATCAGAAGAGGGTGCACTCACTAGTGTGTAGTTGAGTACAATCCTAGTAGTTTTTAGTGGAGCACTCCTCAGTTTTATGGATCCAATACGATGTGCCACAGTCAGGCCGGCCACACTCCAGCTCTATAGTACTTCCAACGGATAAGACTGGCACCATTAGGTAAATATCAGCTCTTTTTATTCAATAAACAGCCATTGTAGCGACGTTTCAGGGCAACCGCCCCTTTATCAAGCTAAGCTGTCTTGCAGTAACAAACATCTCTTGTATATGCACGCTTTATATACACAGCATGATATGCACTAACCAATCACATTCATATATGTGTTACACCAATCATATGGTCCATCCTCACAGTGGACCTGATGGGGAACTAAGCTGATCGGCTCTAATAGGTCCGTTTAAACATATCCCTACCTCCCTCCTACAATCACCACCTACCCGGAAGGCAAATGACAGGCTACGTTGCCAAGGAAGCACCGTTGTTACTCCCACCAGGCCGCTGAACCGGCGGACCTGATGGGGAACTTGCCTGTCATTTGCCTTCCGGGTAGGTGGTGATTGTAGGAGGGAAAACGTTAAACATGAAATTCTGATTCGTTTCCATCATGGAAACAATTTTAATTACGAAAAACGATTGGAATTATGAAATTTCACGTAAACGTGTTCTCTAGAGAAAAGAATCATTTCTATATGACTCTCTCTTCTTCCAGTATTGTGGTATGCAGATGACCTTGTGCTTCATAATGTTGCAATTTCATTTGTGAGGAGTGTATTGGATAGTATCAGTGGTATTTATTAGGCAGCCATGTGTTCTTCCCCCCACCCCCCCTTCCCCACAAAATAGCATTAAGCAGCCATGTGTTCGTCCCACAACAAATAACGGTGCTGTAGAGTCTTGGTTATCTGGCACCAATGGGGATCGGCTGATGCCGTATGGGTGTGCTTTCAGTTTTCTTTAGACTCAATGTTAAAAATAGGCCTAGCTAATACAGTACTATACCCCATTCTATATACACACCATTAACTCTATATTAAATGTAAAATACAGTAATTGAAAGTATATTAACCTTGGGAGAGTCATGGAACCCAGTGTTTAAACATAGCAGAGCCTACAAAAGCCTAAGAAGTTGGCCTTCACCACTGTGAGTACTGCTGGCAATATGTTCTGGTTGGTTGAGACTTCTGGTTAGTTGAGTTCTGGATAATGGGGACTCTACTGTATTAGGTAACCATGTGTTTCTCCGACAACAAATAGTAGAATTAGGTAGCATTGTGTGTCCTCCCCCTCCCCAAATAGTAGTACAAGGCAGCCATGAGAGCCTTGTTTGGAGTCCCTGTTATAGTCTGTATCTAGGCAGAATAGCACAACCCTCCCCCCCTCACACACACACACACACACACACACACACACACGCACGCACGCACGCACGCACGCACGCACACACACTGCATTGTATTGGCCATTTTGAATGTCTCATTAGACTTACAGTGGAGCAGAGGCTGGCCTCTAACCTCTGATTAGATGAAGGTATTATCTTTTTTTTTTTTTTGCAAATCCCTGCATATCCACATATGATCTGCAGGTATAATCACAAACATACAGTATGTATATTAACCACTTAAGTACCAGCGGTCTGTGCCCCCTTAAGGACCAGAGACCGCTGGTACCATAACGACGGAATCCCGACTAATCGCCGCATATACCCACATCAACCGCCGTCACCGCTGCACGCCAGAAGCTGGTCAGGAGTGGCTTTCATTGGCTCCTGACCGTGTCTATCAATGTAAGCCTATGGGAGTTGCTTACATTGATAGAAAGAGCCAGGAGCCAATGAAATCAGCTCCTGAACGGCTCACAGGGCTTTGCCATCATAGAGACAGGCAGAGCTAGTGAGCTGCGATGGGACAGGGCGGAGAGACAGCGGCGAGATCGACTGGAGCGACAAAAATGGCGGGTGCGCGCTGCGGCGGTGATTAACCACTTCAGCCTACAGGGTTGAGATTTGTTTACATCTGAGCAACTTTCACCTCCCATTCATTTGCCAATAACTTTAGCACTACTCATCACAATTAATTGATCTATATCTTGTTTTTTCCGACACCAATTAGGCTTTCTGTGGGTGATACATTTTGCTGAGAATTAATTTATTCTGAATCCATTTTAACAGGAATATTAAGAAAGAAATGGAAAAAAATAATTATTGCTCAGCTTTTGGCCATTATAGTTTGAAATTGATACATGCTACCATAATTAAAACCTATGTACTTTATTTACCAATTTGTCCCGCTTATTACACAATTTAAATTATGTCCCTATCACAATGTATGGCGCCAATATTTAATTTGGAAATAAAGGTGCATTTTTTCAATTTGCGTCCATCACTATTTAGAAGCCCATAATTTAATAAATCATTTTGATATACTCCTTTGACATGAATATTTAAAAAGTTCAGACCCTTAGGTAGCTATTTATGTTTTTTTTAATTTTATTATTGTAATTTTTATTTTATTTTTTATTAAAACTTGTATGTGGGTATTTTTTGGTGTGGGAGGTAAACAGGGGATTTTAAAAGTTTTAAATTGTATTTATTCAATTCTAAGTGTTTTTTTGGTGTAGTTTGCTATTTGGCCACAAGATGGCCACAGTCAAAAAGTCCTGGGAGCGATCGATCTCGCTCCCAGGAGGAAGTATGAAGACAGGGAACTTTTTGATCTCAGAAAAGCCGCAGCGTCTGAAGAGACGCTGTCGGCTTTTCTCCGGGGTTTATAATCCCTTTCATTGATCGCTGGGCTAACGGCCAGCAGGGGGGGGGCGCACGGGGGGGGGGGCGCAGGAGCGTGCGCGACCCGCGGGAGTGCGCGCAGCCTAACTGGACGAAAATGTTCGTCCAGTTAGGCTGAAGTGGTTTAAATCTATGCCCTGCCAGCCAGGTAACCACCAAAACAGGGTGTAGATTTAGATCACCTTGGTCCTTAAGTAGTTAAAGAACAGCAATTAAAATAAAATAGATAGTAATTATCTCAGAGCATCCACTAACAAATCACCTCTCTTCATGGTGATAAATCTGTTCATTTTACCTTTACATATATCTTTTAGAGCAATACAATATCAATATGTCCTTTTAAAGAGAATGGTAGGCTGGAAAAAAAACATCATGTTGTCATTATTATTTAGATTATGAGGTTTAATGATCAGGACCCGTCCATCTTTTGTGTTGTATTGTTAATCGTGTATGTTTACAGAATACTCTGTTGTCAGCCACTACATAACAAGGAGGCACTATTTAAATCCAAGAAAATAATTACTATTATTTAAACTAGTCATCATTCAGCATGATTAGCTTCTAGCACGCTATCATAAAAATTTATGTTCTAGCACCTTTGCAAGGTGTCATCATCCACCGGGGACACTAATGTAAAGATGGATTTCCTCAATGAGGCATTTCAGCAGACTAGCTGTTAGTTAAAGGAGATACCATTGTTTTGCTTCCTGCAGTGAATAAAATTAAACAAGTCCTTTATTTCTGAATGACAGCCAAGGGACTGTTGTTAGTCTGCCGCAGTCTGCAACAGTCAGAAGTAGCTCTGTACCAGACTGTATCCTGTGGGGCTTGGAGTTTTCAATTCATTATTTGTCAGGCTTGGAGAAGGATTCTACATTAGGCCTTTAATTTAGTATATTGCCATGGGCTACTGACCACATGACACTGCTTAAATGTGAGCAAATCTAACAGGGATGCGGGTCTTGCTCTTTAATTTGGTGAGGGAAGCATGGAGATGACGGCCTGAAGAGTGTTAATCATGTAGGAAAACAGGTCAAAAATAGGTCATTTGTTAGACAAGGTCTGAAAATGTGATGCTCATATGTAACGCTATGGCAGCCAAAAGAAGCCAACGATCAATTGCTCAGTGGTGGATGCAATCATTTTTCTCTCTCACCTATAGAATCATATTGCAGAGAAGCACAAGAAATGTGCAGCTGACAGAATGTTCATCAAAGCAGAATCCTATTGACTTGGAATTTTGTGCTTATCTTTGTAGGTCATTTATTGTATCTGAGCTGGGAGCAATCTGCTTTTACTGCTAACACCAAATATCCTGAAAATCCTTTAGAGCCTTCGTATCATAATAAATAAAACTGAACCTTCTGTAATGCTGAATATGTATGGCTATTTTATATATAATTTTAACTCTTGCAGCCCTCCTTACATTTAGAATAAATAGTTTGTCCTTCACTTCAGACAGATTACGTTTGTTGATGTTCCTATGTTGAATTCATTTTTTTTTGTGGCTGGAATCACAACACTGGAAGTGAGTGAGCAAAGAAATACTAATGTGAGAGGAAGATGCATCGAGGGGAGGATCACATAAATGTGTGTAACACATTCCAAAAAATTGTTGTTAAAAGCTTTGGAGAAGGATATCTTTAATACTGGGCATACACGGTTCGTTTCTGCCGCTCGATTCTCCACTTGATCGTTTTTGTGAATTCTGCAGTCGAGTCTCTTATCTTCCGCTCGTTTTTTAAAAATCTTTTTCCATTCACTTCTATCAGGAATTGAGCGGCAAAACAATCGAAGGGGAGATAGGCCCTATCGGAGATTATCTAATCTATCTACCTCAAAAATGAACAGTGTATTCCCAACATAAGACTGATCCATTGCTTGTATATGATCCTTGAACCTTCGCAATAAAATTCAAGTCTGGAATTATGAAGATCAATTAATATCTTGATAATAAAGAGAAATAGTAGCAACCAGTAAATGAATCTTTAAAAATATTATTCATTCTGGTTCCAGCTCTAGGCTTTAATCACCACTAGGGATGCTCATTCAGACATTTCTTATCAAAAAATGGAAATCGGATTTCTGCGGAAATGCAACATTACTGCAACTCAGTAATTTTAGCCCAATCACAGAACTAGGAAGCACTGGACCAATCAGAGAATGCAAAGTCAACTCGAAAGTATTTGGCCAATCAGAGAATGCAAAAAGTGACAAAAAAAAACAAAAAACCTCTCCGAACTTGGAAATGGAAAACGGAAATGGAAATCCACGTAATCAGTAATTTGCATTGGCAGCAATTGGAATTTCTGCAAAATCGGAATTAGGCATTTCCAGTCATCTCTAGTTACCACTTTTGAAAGCCAATGCAGTATGTACAGGATTGTTTTTCTTTGATTTTGTTTAGGTTTAGTACTATAGTGGCTGAATAGTTTGCTGGTATGTGCTGCTGACATAGGAGACTAAGGTTTGAATCCTGGCTGAAGCAATTACCTATTCAGTAAGGAGACCTTGGACAAGCCTCCGCAGGGTGGCCTACTGAGCTGAAGCCCCTTAAGTGGTTGCATCTCTCACACAAATACTTGGTAGATGGAGGCGCCCAAAAATTAATAAATAATTAAAAAAAAAACTATAAAATGAGAAATTTGTTGGCTTACCTTACCATGAATTTCAAAGAAGCCGAAATACCTCAGTTGAGATTTTATTGCACAAAGTAGAGTCAGACAATGTGTTTCTTGAGCAATTTCTACTTCATTGGGTCAGTAAAAACTGCAAAAAGTGCCTGATTGCCAGCAATAGTTAAAATCAGGCATCCAAGTCTAACTATCGCTGGCCAGAAGGACTTACCTTGTAGTTACTCTATAAGATGAACAGTCAAACCTCAGCCGCAATTATGATAATGCGCATATAAAATAGCAGACTTTCAAAATAATGAAAATCTATTTTATTTGGTAGGGAACAATCTTCCATTATTAACAAATATTATTATTTCAGGATGAAATTACGGTACTGCAGAGCATAGCCAGGAAAGAGAATCAATACTTTCACTAATTGGATAAGTCGCCAATGATACTTAATTATAGATTGGCATATGGCCAGCTAGCAGATATTTCATCATTATCAGTGCTCATAGATGACCAAATTTAGAGATATTAGGAAGGGCCATGTGAATCTAGCATTCATTTACAAGTCTTTCCAAGCCTGGAAACAATTCCTATGTCCTGCACAAGTGTACTCTAGTTTAACCTCTGATACTGATCTACAATACACTAATGATGACCTGTTAGATAAAGCCATTGCTAATCCCCTTTTAGCACACTAGTTAACATATAAATGGATTAGCACAGGCTATGTATACCCTTGGATGTTTCCTTCAGGCCTTGCTTCTAATGAAATGTCACAATTTAGTTGCAAAGGAGGAAGTGCCTTTATCTCACTCGGCAAGATAAACATCTCAGTTTTGGAATTTTATTTTGATCTTTAGAAATGAGTTAAGCCTTCATGTACTTTCCAGTAAATGGCTGCTGTGACCTACCATTATGAGAAAACACAATAAATGTCTGATTTGGCTGAAACAATCAATCTGGGTTGACCACCATGTCCCTGAGTAAAATTATAAAAAGTTCTGATTCAGATCAGATAGTCAAATGGCAAATTAGCTCTCATTTATGTAGTACCACAATTCTCTCTCTCTATGGCCGATATGCAATTTACTTTTTCTTCTTGGTTATCTCCTAGGAGATAATTTTCACATTGTCTTTATTATTATTATTATTATTATTATTATTTATTGTATTTATAAAGCGCCAACATATTACGCAGCGCTGAACATTAATTTAGGTTACAGACAATATTTAGGGGTGACATACAGCAATATGACAATACAGGAATACAAGAAAACCAGATCACACAGCACAGTTGTGAGGACGCGGATGAGCCGCCGCCATGATCCGGCGGCAGGCGGCTCCTTCCGCGTCCAGACGCGTGCCACACACGGAGAGGCAGCCGCCTCCCCTCTGCATGAGGCGGCTGTCTCCGGGCAAGCGTCGGCAGGGCACGCAGAGACCGCCGCGCGGGACGCGGCGGTCGCTGCCCATAACCCCGCTGCGGAGACACCGCAGAGCGGGGCAGCGGTAGCTGGGACATGTAGTCCCTCAGTTAGAGTGACGCGCGCGCGCGCACTCAGGACATAATTTATGACTCCCTGAGGGGAGTCAGCTGACCAGGCTGGTCAGCTGACTCCAGCACCTCTCCCTATTGGTCCAGCACTTAGGGAGTTGCCGAATGGCACATAGGTATATATATTGCTGGCTGTTCATTTGTTCCTTGTCTGGCGTTGCGTTCACATACGTGGGAGCACCCAGATCCGTTAGTCAGATCCGTTAGTGTGCCGGGACCAGCTGGAGCTGTAATCCTACACTAAGCTAGATTTTGTTGATAGCTTAAAGTACTAGTTTGATTGTGATTATCTGTTATGACCTTTGCCTGCCTCGACTATCCTCCTGAACTCCGACCTTGTACCTCGTTATATCTGACACTCCGTTGCTGAACCCTGCCTGTACCTTGACTCCGCCTCTGCCTCCTGATTTGTACCTCGATATATCTGACACTCCGTTGCTGAACCCTGCCTATACTTTGACTCCGCCTCTGCCTCCCGATTTGGTACCCCGACATATCTGATACCCCGTTGCCGAACCCTGCCTGTACTTTGACTCCGCCTATCGTCTGCTGCAGATCACATATAATCTGATATACACCTGTATTTCCCGTGATACTGCAGTTCACCGGTAATCAGACCTCTCTGTGCTTCACCGAGCGCTACAGAACGCCAGACCACAAAAACGATGGAATCACGCACTGATCCTCTGACTGTGCTTGCCACTTCGGTGGATAACATTCATCAAGCACTGGGCCAGCACAAAGCCTTAATCGATGCTTTATCAGGCTCTGTGAAAACCCTTCAAACGTCAGTTGATTCAGTACGATCCCCTCCTAGTGATGACATACGTATGCCTGTGCCTGATAAGTTTTCCGGCCACAAGTCTGACTCTACTCAGGAGTAGAGTGTTGTCCTATTTTGAATTGAGACCCCGATCCTCGGGGACTGAGGCCCAACGGGTCATCTTTATTAAAACTTTGTTGACAGGGGACTCCCAGTCCTGGGCATATAACTTGTCTCCTACCGATACCGCTCTGACCTCGGTAGAAGAGTTCTTCAAGGCCATGGCCATAATCTACGACGACCCTGACCTTGCTGCGACCTCGGAGCGGAAGCTCAAACTTTTGCGGCAAGGCAGAGGTTCGGTCGAGGATTATGCGGCGGAGTTCCGTAGGTGGTCAGTCATCGCCTTAATGGATTACTTTCTGTCTGGGTTAACGGAGGAGGTCTCTGACTTAATGTTAACGGTACCAGAGCCCAAGACAGTTGATGAGGCCATATCATCGGCCATTCGTGTAGATCGCAGGCTACGCCATCAGAGGCAGGCTAGGGGAAGTCACCGTGTCAGGGTGACTTCGTACGCGGCACCGGTTGCTGCATCCTCGGTAACAGCACCTCCGCCTGTCTCTCCCTTTCCGGCCTTGCCTCCACCAGAGCCGATGCAAATTGGTCGATCAAAACTGACCCAGGTGGAGCGAAGGCGGAGGATGATGGAACAGCTGTGCCTATACTGTGCAGAGGCAGGGCATAGGGTGCGAAACTGCCCCAACAGGGCGGGAAACGGGTCTGCCTAGGAGTAGTGGGGGGTGACACCCTAGGCACACAAACCTCACCCCTTAAAGAGAAAAAATTACTTCTCCCATGTACGGTCACATGGGATGATAAATCTGTTGCCACTGAAGCCTTCATTGACTCTGGCTCAGCGGCTAACTTTATGAACTTTGAATTTGCTCAAGAGCTGGGTCTACCACTCACTCCCGTGAGGCCCCCCATTCAGGTCACGGCAGTTGACGATTCCCCTTTGCAGCGGAATTGTCCCCTGTCACAGACTCCGGTTGTGAGACTCACCATAGGGGTTTTGCACGGGGAGCAGCTACAGTTTTATGTTTTACACATGTCCACCTCCACTATCATCCTAGGCATGCCTTGGTTGCAGGTTCATTCCCCACAAATAGACTGGGCCACAGGACAGTTGACGGCATGGTCACCTCACTGTTTCCAGCAGTGTTTGGGGAGGTTAACGCTGGGTCTAACTAAGGTACAGGTGGAAGGTGTACCAGAACAATACGCTGACTATGCCGATGTATTTTGTCCCAAGGCCGCGGATAAGTTGCCCCCGCATCGTCCATTCGATTGTCCCATTGACCTTCGTTCCGGTTGTGTGCCTCCTCGAGGCCATTTATATAACTTGTCTGGCCCCGAGAAACTTGCCATGCAGGAATACATTCGTGAGAACTTGGCAAAGGGCTTCATTAGGCCGTCCCGGTCGCCCGCTGGGGCAGGTTTCTTTTTTGTCAAAAAGAAAGATGGGGGATTACGGCCTTGCATCGATTATCGAGGCCTTAATAAAATCACTGTGAAGAATCGCTACCCGTTACCACTTATAGACGATTTGTTCACACAGGTCACTGAGGCTAGCATATTTTCAAAACTGGACTTACGGGGGGCATACAACCTGGTGCGTATAAGGAAGGGCGATGAATGGAAGACGGCTTTCAATTAGTGTTGGGCGAACAGTGTTCGCCACTGTTCGGGTTCTGCAGAACATCACCCTGTTCGGGTGATGTTCGAGTTCGGCCGAACACCTGACGGTGCTCGGCCAAACCGTTCGGCCATATGGCCGAACTAAGAGCGCATGGCCGAACGTTCCCCGAACGTTCGGCTAGCGCTGTGATTGGCCGAACGGGTCACGTGGTTCGGACCCGAACGCGCTCTGATTGGCCGAACGGTCACGTGGTTCGGGTAAATAAATACCCGAACCACGTCATATCTCCGCCATTTGTCTGTGGGTTTAGCTTTGGGTAGGCAGGCAGGGTAGTTCGCGCTCCAGCCACGCTAGCCAGGGTCCCCCCTGTCATTGTGTCACTGCTGGGAACAGTAGTACACCGCTTGCTCAGCCACACTATATAGCATTCTGTTTACTGCCACTCTGTGTACCTCGCTCAGCCACACTATATAGCATTCTGTTTACTGCCACTCTGTGTCTGCTGGGAATAGTAGTACACCGCTTGCTCAGCCACACTATATAGCATTCTGTTTACTGCCACTCTGTGTACCTCGCTCAGCCACACTATATAGCATTCTGTTTACTGCCACTCTGTGTCTGCTGGGAATAGTGGTACACCGCTCGCTCAGCCACACTATATAGCATTCTGTTCACTGTTCTGTGTCTGCTTGGAATAGTGGTACACCGCTCGCTCAGCCACACTATATAGCATTCTGTTTACTGTTCTGTGTCTGCTGGGAATAGTGGTACACCGCTCGCTCAGCCACACTATATAGCATTCTGTTTACTGTTCTGTGTCTGCTGGGAATAGTGGTACACCGCTCGCTCAGCCACACTATATAGCATTCTGTGCACTGTTCTGTGTCTGCTGGGAATAGTGGTACACCGCTCGCTCAGCCACACTATATAGCATTCTGTTCACTGTTCTGTGTCTGCTGGGAATAGTGGTACACCGCTCGCTCAGCCACACTATATAGCATTCTGTTTACTGTTCTGTGTCTGCTGGGAATAGTGGTACACCGCTCGCTCATCCACACTATATAGCATTCTGTTCACTGTTCTGTGTCTGCTGGGAATAGTGGTACACCGCCCGCTCAGCCACACTATATAGCATTCTGTTCACTGTTCTGTGTCTGCTGGGAATAGTGGTACACCGCTCGCTCAGCCACACTATATAGCATTCTGTTCACTGTTCTGTGTCTGCTGGGAACAGTAGTACACCGCTCGCTCAGCCAGAGTATATAGCATTGTGTTTACTGCCACTCTGTGTACACCGCTCAGCCAGACTATATACCATTGTTTACTGACACTCTGTGTACACCGCTCAGCCAGACTATATACCATTGTTTACTGACACTCTGTGTACACCGCTCAGCCAGACTATATACCATTGTTTACTGCCACTCTGATTCTGCTGGGAACAGTAGTACACCGCTCGCTCAGCCAGACTATATAGCATTGTGTTTACTGCCACTCTGTGTACACCGCTCAGCCAGACTATATACCATTGTTTACTGACACTCTGTGTACACCGCTCAGCCAGACTATATACCATTGTTTACTGAAACTCTGTGTACACCGCTCAGCCAGACTATATACCATTGTTTACTGCCACTCTGATTCTGCTGGGAACAGTAGTACACCGCTCGCTCAGCCAGACTATATACCATTGTTTACTGACACTATATAGCAGACTATATAGCATTGTGTGTACACCGCTCAGCCAGACTATATACCATTGTTTACTGACACTCTGTGTACACCGCTCAGCCAGACTATATACCATTGTTTACTGCCACTCTGATTCTGCTGGGAACAGTAGTACACCGCTCGCTCAGCCAGACTATATACCATTGTTTACTGACACTCTGTGTACACCGCTCAGCCAGACTATATACCATTGTTTACTGCCACTCTGATTCTGCTGGGAACAGTAGTACACCGCTCGCTCAGCCAGACTATATACCATTGTTTACTGACACTCTGTGTACACCGCTCAGCCAGACTATATACCATTGTTTACTGCCACTCTGATTCTGCTGGGAACAGTAGTACACCGCTCGCTCAGCCAGACTATATAGCATTGTGTTTACTGCCACTCTGTGTACACCGCTCAGCCACACTATATAGCATTGCGTACTCTGCCAGTCAGTGTGTATATTGCTGGGATCAGTAATACTCCACTCACCGTCAACCACTATATGAGCTCAACATGAGTTCCCCAGAGACCTCCGCTGTGAGCAGCACTCCCAACAACAGCAACAGCCAACGCCCCACGCAAGCTATAACATCCACCCCAGCAGCCAGTGGTCAGCAGCAGCCCTCCCCGGAGGAGAACGTTGTGTCCATCAGTCCGTCGCCAGAGCGATTAATGAGGGCTGCCATTGAGGAGATGATGGGGCCTGATGTGGAGGAGGAGGTCTGGCTCAGGCCAGCATCCCAAGTTAATGTTGAGGACGATGAGGGGTCTGTGTCTGGGGATGTTGGGGTGGCAGAGGTGGTGGGTGGGTCAGACTCAGGAGAAGAGTTGTATGATGAGGATGATGATCGGGACCATCTGTATGTGCCTCAGAGTCCGACCCCGGAAAACATGTTGTATCGTGTGTTTAGGTACTAAAATCTGCGTTCCCTCCCAGTAGTGTTGGGCGAACAGTGTTTGCCACTGTTCGGGTTCTGCAGAACATCACCCTGTTCGGGGTGACTATATAGCAGACTATATAGCATTGTGTTTAATGCCACTCTGTGTACACGGCTCAGCCACACTATATAGCATTGTGTTTACTTCCACTCTGTGTCTGCTGGGAACAGTAGTACACCGCTCACCCGCCACTGTATAGCATTGTGCTCTGTGTCACTGCTGACAATAGTGGTACACCGCTCACCCACCACTGTATAGCATTTCTGTACTGCCACTGTACTGCTGCCAGTCAGCGTGTACTTTAAGGATAAGTGAAATGAGGAAGAAATCCGGTGAAAGAGGGAGGGGCAAGGGAAGAGGTGTTTCCCCTGACGGTTCACGTACAGGCCACAGGGGAGCACCCAAGAAAACCCACTCAATACTGCCCATGTTGTCCAGGACAACAACCCTCACAGATCCAAAAGAACAGGACCAGATAATTACTTGGATGACCTCTCAAGCGTCCAGCAGTGGGTTAAGCAGCACCAGCACATCACGCACGAGGTCCGAGTCCTCAGCCAGTTAAAGTCTGGGCTTTCTTTGAAGACTGCACTGAGGATGTTACCATGGCGATTTGCAAGGTGTGCAAGACCCGCCTGAGCAGGGGGAAAAGTATTAACAACCTCTCCACCACCAGCATGAGCCGCCACATTCTATCCAAACATCCCACTCTGTGGGCAAACGCGGCAGGACAGGGTACCACCAGCAACACTGCCTCCCTTGGGTTCACCAGACTCACCACCAGACCCGCCTCAGCAGCAGCAGTAGCCCAGCCATTGCGTGGTTCACAACATTCACAAACATCAGACGATGCTGACACTGTCACTTTCCGGACTAGTGCTCTTGAGGTCTCCCAGTGTTCATCAAACACAACAACCAACAGCCCTTCGGTGTGCAGCGCTACGGTTGAGTTGTCTGTCTCTGAGATGTTTGAGCACAAGAGGAAATTGCCAGCAAATGACCCCCGGGCCGTGGCAGTAACAGCCAGCCAGCATAGCCAAGCTTCTGGCCTGCGAAATGCTGCCATATCGAGTGGTGGAGACAAACAGCTTCAAGGGCATGATGTCAGTGGCCATCCCACGTTACGTTGTTCCCAGCCGCTACCACTTTGCGCGCTCTGCAGTGCCTGAGTTGCATGAGCACGTGGTCAGCTAAATAACCCGAAGCTTGAAGAATGCCGTTGCCTGCAAGGTTCACCTCACCACTGACACCTGGACGAGTGCGTTCGGCCAGGGTCGATACATCTCCCTTACCGCGCACTGGGTGAACCTTGTGGAGCCTGGCAGCGATTCCTCACCTGCTACGGCGCGGGTGTTGCCCACGCCGCAAACAGCTGGATAACAACAGCAGCACCTACCTCTCTGACTCCTTCTCCTCCAACGCATCTCAAAGCTGTACCTCATCCGGAAATGCTAACCCAGCACCAGCAGCAGTAGGATCGTGGAAGCAGTGCAGCACAGCTGTTGGCATGCGTCAGCAAGCGTTGCTGAAGCTGATCTGCCTTGGGGATAAGCAGCACACAGGGGAGGAAATTTGGAGGGGAATAAAGGAACAGACGGATTTGTGGCTGGCACCGCTGGACCTGAAACCGGGCATGAAGCTAGACACCTGGCACGAACTGGCAATGTACGCAATAGAGGTGCTGGCTTGCCCGGCAGCCAGCGTTATGTCGGAACGCTGTTTCAGTGCTGCCGGAGGCATCATCACAGATCGGCGTATCCGCCTCTCCACAGAAAATGCAGACCGTCTGACTCAAATTAAAATGAATCAATCCTGGATTGGAAACGACTACGCAACACTCCTGGACCCCAACCAAGTAACATGACCGATGAACATCTGGGATGGTTTAGCGTTTCCGGTCCCTGTTTATTGAACCTCTCATCTGTATTACATTTATGACTGCATGGCGGCAAAAAGCATTGCTGCTATATCCGCACGCTTTTTGTCCTCATGCAAGGCCTGGGTTGTTGTGTCTCACAAAGCGTGGCCTTCTCCTCCTGCGCCTCCTCCTGTTCCATCACGTGTGCTGCTGCTGCTGCTGCTGCTGCTGGGTTACCGTTGCCGCGTGGTCCCTGTTTATGGAACCTCTTATCTTTATTACATTTATGACTACATGGCGGTACAAAGCATGCTATCCGCACGCTTTTTGTCCTCATGCAAGGCCTGGGTTGTTGTGTCTCACAAAGCGTGGCCTTCTCCTCCTGCGCCTCCTCCTGTTCCATCACGTGTGCTGCTGCTGCTGCTGCTGCTGGGTTAGCGTTGCCGGTCCCTGTTTATGGAACCTCTTATCTTTATTACATTTATGACTACATGGCGGTACAAAGCATGCTATCCGCACGCTTTTTGTCCTCATGCAAGGCCTGGGTTGTTGTGTCTCACAAAGCGTGGCCTTCTCCTCCTGCGCCTCCTCCTGTTCCATCACGTGTGCTGCTGCTGCTGCTGGGTTAGCGTTGCCGCGTGGTCCCTGTTTATTGAACCTCTTATCTTTATTACATTTATGACTACATGGCGGTACAAAGCATGCTCTCCGCACGCTTTTTGTCCTCATGCAAGGCCTGGGTTGTTGTGTCTCACAAAGCGTGGCCTTCTCCTCCTGCGCCTCCTCCTGTTCCATCACGTGTGCTGCTGCTGGGTTAGCGTTGCCGCGTGGTCCCTGTTTATTGAACCACTTATCTTTATTACATTTATGACTGCATGGTGGTACAAAGCATGCTATCCGCACGCTTCTTGTCCTCATGCAAGGCCTGGGTTGTTGTGTCTCAAAGCGTGGCCTTCTCCTCCTGCGCCACCCTCCTCCTGTTCCATCACGTGTGCTGCTGCTGGGTTAGCATTACCGGTCCCTTTTCCTGGAACCTCTTATATGTATTACATTTATGACTGCATGCCGACAAAAAGCATGTTACCTGTGCAAAGAAAACAGACATTTCCCGCATTTAAAAGACAGTTTTCCCTTTGAAATTTTAAAATCGATTTTCTCAAAAACTATAAGCTCTTTTTGCTAAATTTTTTTTTCCTCTTGTACCCACTCCCAAGGTGCACATACCCTGTAAATTTGGGGTATGTAGCATGTAAGGAGGCTTTACAAAGCACAAAAGTTCGGGTCCCCATTGACTTCCATTATGTTCGGAGTTCGGGTCGAACACCCGAACATCGCGGACATGTTCGGCCTGTTCGGCCCGAACCCGAACATCTAGATGTTCGCCCAACACTACTTTCAATACCCCTGACGGGCATTACGAGTATAGGGTGATGCCCTTCGGGTTGTGTAATGCCCCGGCCGTCTTCCAGGAGCTCATCAATGAGGTTTTTCGGGAAGTATTGGGAAAATTCGTCTTAGTCTATTTAGACGACATTCTCATTTTTTCTAACAACCTCTCGGAACACAGAACCCATGTCAGGATGGTGTTAGACAAACTGAGGCAGAATCTCTTATACGCCAAACTCGAAAAATGTATTTTTGAGGTCACGTCGGTGGCCTTTCTGGGGTATATAATCTCCACCTCAGGTTTGTCTATGGACCCTGCCAAGGTCTCCGCGGTCCTGGAGTGGCCGCAGCCGGTGGGGTTAAAATCATTGCAACGGTTCTTGGGGTTTGCGAACTATTATAGAAGGTTTATAAAGGGGTACTCCACAGTAGTCGCCCCTCTCACTAGCCTTACTAAAAAAGGGGCAGACACCACTCATTGGCCTCCCGAGGCAGTACAGGCTTTTTCTAAATTAAAGGGGTTGTTCTGTTCAGCACCCATACTTAGACACGTTGACACCTCTGTTCCGTTTATTGTTGAGGTAGACGCCTCCGAGATCGGGGTGGGGGCTGTGCTGTCCCAGCGTTCTGGTCTCCAGGGTAGACTACACCCGTGTGCCTATTTTTCCCGAAGGTTCTCTCCGGCAGAGAGAAACTATGACATAGGCAACAGGGAACTCCTAGCCATCAAGTTGGCCTTCGAAGAGTGGCGTCATTGGCTAGAGGGAGCTGAGCACACTATCACAGTTTATACCGACCACAAAAACCTAGAATACATCGAGGGGGCTAAAAGGTTGAGCCCAAGGCAGGCCCGATGGTCACTATTTTTCTCGAGATTTACATTTTTGATCACGTATACGCCAGGGAGTAAGAATACCAAGGCAGACGCACTTTCTAGGTGTTTTGAGCCAGAGACAGCACAGCCCCCTGTTCCTGAGACCATTATCCCACGAAATGTGGTGTTAGCCGCCACCGAGACTTGGGGGGACTGGAAAGAAACTTTGAGTCCTTTCCAGCAGGATATCCCAGAGGGGAAACCAGACGGGGTATTATTTGTTCCGCTACCATTCCGTCTCCAGATCTTGGAGATGGTTCACTCCCATAAGAACGCGGGACATCCGGGAGCATCTAGGACGCAGGATCTCGTGGCCAGATGTGCATGGTGGCCTTCGCTAGCCGCTGACTGTAATGAGTTTGTCAGGGAATGTGCGGTGTGCGCAAAAAGCAAGCCCTCCCGGCTGGCATCTGTAGGTACTTTGCAGCCTTTACCCACCCCGAGTGAACCATGGACCCATTTGTCCATGGATTTCGTGGGAGAGCTTCCCAGATCTGAAGGCATGTCAGTTATTTGGGTGGTGGTCGACCGTTTTAGCAAGATGGCCCACTTCGTGCCTCTGAAAGGACTCCCCTCGGCCCAGGAACTGGCCGATTTATTTATCTTCCATATCTTTAGGCTGCATGGCATTCCAGAGGACATAGTATCTGATCGGGGAGTTCAGTTTATTTCGAAATTTTGGAGGGCATTTTGTCACCAAATGGGCATGAAATTGTCGTTTTCCTCGGGGTACCACCCACAGACAAATGGCCAGACGGAGAGGGTCAACCAGTCGTTAGAACAATTTTTGAGATGCTACGTTGCTGAGGCACAGAGCGATTGGGTTAAATATTTACCTTATGCAGAATTTGCCCACAATAACTTGAAGAGTTCGTCCTCAGGTTTCTGCCCATTTCAGATTGTGACTGGTAAACTGCCTAAATTCTCCCCACTTCCAGTTGCGGCCACTCCGTTCCCAGCCTTGGAGACGTGGCTAAGATCATTTAAGGACATGTGGTGGATCATCAAGAATAATCTTGTAAAAGCATTCCAGAGTCAGAAAAGTCAGGCTGACAAGAGACGCTCCTTCCGCGTCCAGACGCGTGCCACACACGGAGAGGCAGCCGCCTCCCCTCTGCATGAGGCGGCTGTCTCCGGGCAAGCGTCGGCAGGGCACGCAGAGACCGCCGCGCGGGACGCGGCGGTCGCTGCCCATAACCCCGCTGCGGAGACACCGCAGAGCAGGGCAGCGGTAGCTGGGACATGTAGTCCCTCAGTTAGAGTGACGCGCGCGCGCGCACTCAGGACATAATTTATGACTCCCTGAGGGGAGTCAGCTGACCAGGCTGGTCAGCTGACTCCAGCACCTCTCCCTATTGGTCCAGCACTTAGGGAGGTGCCGAATGGCACATAGGTATATATATTGCTGGCTGTTCATTTGTTCCTTGTCTGGCGTTGCGTTCACATACGTGGGAGCACCCAGATCCGTTAGTCAGATCCGTTAGTGTGCCGGGACCAGCTGGAGCTGTAATCCTACACTAAGCTAGATTTTGTTGATAGCTTAAAGTACTAGTTTGATTGTGATTATCTGTTATGACCTTTGCCTGCCTCGACTATCCTCCTGAACTCCGACCTTGTACCTCGTTATATCTGACACTCCGTTGCTGAACCCTGCCTGTACCTTGACTCCGCCTCTGCCTCCTGATTTGTACCTCGATATATCTGACACTCCGTTGCTGAACCCTGCCTATACTTTGACTCCGCCTCTGCCTCCCGATTTGGTACCCCGACATATCTGATACCCCGTTGCCGAACCCTGCCTGTACTTTGACTCCGCCTATCGTCTGCTGATCTTGTACCTTATCTGTCTGTGTGTTTACGACTTGGCTTGCCCGACCTCGAGAACCGACCTCACGATTGGAGGCGGTTCATTGTCCCGTTAGTGACACTTGCGCCTGAGTGTCGCTTTCGGACTTTCCTTCCCACTGTCAGTCTGACTCCTCCCGTCTTGGAGAGCTCAGACCTGTGGAAGGAATCTGTGCGGTTCTCCTTGCTGCACTGAGGCTTGTCCTCCGTATTACTGTTGCACCAATCACTACACTCTACTCAGGTGACCAGAGGTTAGCTAGTATATTGGATTATCGGTGATACTGCAGATCACATATAATCTGATATACACCTGTATTTCCCGTGATACTGCAGTTCACCGGTAATCAGACCTCTCTGTGCTTCACCGAGCGTTACAACAGTATTAGTACAAGGTAATGCTTAGTCAGTCACTGGATGAAGCATGGAGATTAGGCAAGTTAGGTTCACTCAAATGCATGGCATGGGTTCACAGTAATGGAGGTGCCAGATCAGGTAGGACACAAAAGGAGGAGGACCCTGCCCAAAGGCTTACAATCTAGAGGGAGAGGTAAGGACACGAAGGGTAGGGGACCAGAGTTCAGCTGTAGGTTTAGAGCACTTGTGAGGGGTAGTAGGCCAGAGTGAAAAGGTGAGTTTTGAGGGCTTTCTTAAAGATGTTGAAGGAGGGGGCTGCCCTAATGGGTGGAGGTAGGGAGTTCCATAGTGTTGGAGCAGCTCTTGAGAAGTCCTGGAGGCGTGCATGGGACTGGGTGATGCGGGGGGCGGTTAGGCGAAGTTCATTGGAAGAGCGGAGTGAGCGGCTAGGTGTGTACCTCTGAGTAAGATCGGAAATGTAGGTTGGACAGGTTTTGTGGACAGATCTTTAAAATACCTTTTAAGCGTGTTTCAACTGAAAGTACCTATATGAAAAGTACTATCAAAATAATTTTGAGTATTTTCTTGCTGGTGATTTAGAAAGGCATTTTAGACAAAGCAGGGATGGTCGTAGTCAGCCAACTTTGCTACGCTGGAACTACGCGTAGTTTTATGCAATTATGCTCCGCTAAACTATTGTTTCGAAAATGAAATATTGGCTTTGTATGCATTTCGTAGACTACGCATTAAAATACACAATTACGCGTAGTGCGAAGCGCAAAAATTTGCGTAAAAATGTCTTCATTAATTACTCTTTAAATGCTTATGCCCGGAACTATTGTATAGGTACATTCCCCTTTCCAATGCGTAATTTTGTAAGCATACAATCCTACGCGGAAAAAGTAACGCATTCGTAGTTCACTCCGCAATACACATGTTAACTACGCGTAGCGGGCGTATACTATGCGTAGCAGTAAATTGCTATGCGTAAATTCATAAGCGTAGTTTTGAAACTTTGCCTACGAACTATGATGCGTAGATGCGAACTACGATGCGTAAATTCGCACTGGCGTAGTTTCTGCTCATCCCTAAGGCTTGAAAATATCATCTAGGAGAAAACTCGGGAGAAAAAGTGAATTGCATATGGGCCTGTGTGTCTGTGCTTTTGTGTATGTATGTTTTCCTTGGGGTGCTCTGGTTTTCTTTTATAATTTAAAAGTCTATGTTCAAGGTAGCTTATAAAAATTATCTGGTATAAGGTATGTCAGTAAATATATACAATGTGTGCTTGTCTGTAGCAGTGTGTCAGGAACTAATGATGTGATTGGAGATCAAACATGAAAGAAATATAGATTCAACTCAGCTGGGTATCCAGACAAACCTAACAATTACTGTTGTAGAGACAATTGCATTTAATCCAATCAAAGGGGTCTCTTTTCTACTGTGCTGGTCTATATGGTTCACATGCAGCAAATGCCCATTTCCTAAAAGTGGAAAGCTTAGCTTATAGTGCACATAACATGCCTATAGATGAAAGATCTCACAGTGAGGCTGAATTCACGTAGCACTACTGTCTTGTCCCTATGGAAGATAATTAGGAAATTCAATTTGAATTTCATTTTGGGACTTGTGAGTCAGTAAACTTGTGAGTAAATATCTGCACTATTTTCAGTTGGTGGGTAAATATTTTAATGTCTTGAAGTGCTGAAGGATATAGGACTTATTGTAAAGCTGCTTGGCTATCCAGATAACTAATAATCAACCTCACCCAGGCAATAAGTGAAGGCGTCTTGTCACAGATCGTTCACTAGACACCCACACTATTACATTTTTTTTATTTATGTCCCTTGAAGTCAACTGAGCATCAATCATAGTGTCCCAGGGGTGTAAACCTGTTTCAATCATGTCTTATTTTTTTGATTGCACAGATGTAGCCCGTTGTTCTGCTCTTGTTGCATTAGCACTGCTACATAATGGGAACCCCAGTACTGGCACGTGGCAGTAGTGTAGTGCAGGGGTTCCTGTCATTTAATAGTAGTAGGGCGAGAAGAGAAGACCAATGTGCTACATTGGGCAATCAAGGGAGAAAACACTGTGGGCTGACACTGAATTTACATTGGGATACACTATGTTTAACACTGAATTTCCATCGAGGCACACACATAAAATTACTTAAATACATTAGTTTTATTTTGATAAATCTGGGTGTCTTTTTAAATGTTGGCATCTTATGACTGTATATACTGTACATTTTGTAAGGAAAAATAATGCTGCCCTTTCGACAATCTAAGGCAGTGATGGCTAACCTTGGCACTCCAGCTGTGACAAAACTACAAATCCCATCATGCCTCTGACTCCCCGATGTATGCTTAGAGCTGTCAGAGTATTGCAATGCCTCATGGGACTTGTAGTTCCACCACAGCTGGAGTGCCAAGGTTAGCCATCACTGATCTAAGGAGTAAATAAAAGGTGGGTTGATACATAAGTATTTCAACCAGAGTTGTTCTATATATTTAGGAGCACAGCTTAGCCGAGCTAGAAAGTGCAATCGTCTAGGTTAGATTGTATACTTGCCTGAAAAAGTGCGCCTTAATGGTGTGCTTGTACATTGTATGGTTAGCCCTGGGTATATATGTCTTAAGCTACACACATAGATGCGGCCGCGATGCTCCTTTTCAATCGAGCCGCTGATGCAGCTCGATTGATAAGATCCAACAGGACGGATCTTGCTTCCGCTGATTCCCTGCTCGCTCCTCGCGAGGGGACAATGGCAGGGAATCAAGCGGAAGATAAGCGGCGCCGGCGGGGACGAGTGGGGAATCGAATGCGGCGCACGCACGGCGAGCGGGGACGCGGCGGGCACGCGCGGGTACACGGAAAAGGTGATCCGGCGGCTAATCGAGCCGCCGGATCGCAGCCTCATCTACGCGTGTAAATGAGGCTTAATACTTTAGCTAATGCTACCATACAGGATCTTCTCAAAAAATTAGCATATTGTGATAAAGTTCATTATTTTCTGTACGGCACTGATAAACATTAGACTTTCATATATTTTAGATTCATTACACACAACTGAAGTAGTTCAAGCCTTTTATTGTTTTTCTTATTGATGATTTTGGCATACAGCTCATGAAAACCCAAATTTCCTATCTCAAAAAATCTGCATATTTCATCCGACAATTAAAAGAAAAGTGTTTTTAAAACAAAAAAAGTCAACCTTCAAATAATTATGTTCAGTTATGCACTCAATACTTGGTCGGGAATCCTTTTGCAGAAATGACTGCTTCAATGCGGCGTGGCATGGAGGCAATCAGTCTGTGGCACTGCTCAGGTGTTATGGAGGCCCAGGATGCTTCGATAGCAGCTTAAGCTCATCCAGAGTGTTAGGTCTTGCATCTCTCAACTTTCTCTTCACAATATCTCACAGATTCTCTATGGGGTTCAGGTCAGGAGAGTAGGCAGGCCAATTAAGCACAGTAATACCATGGTCAGTAAACCATTTACCAGTGGTTTTGGCACTGTGAGCAGGTGCCAGGTCGTGCTGAAAAATGAAATCTTCATCTCCATAAAGCTTTTCAGCAGATGGAAGCATGAACCCACTTTTGAACCAGAAACAGCGGCAGAAGCGCCTGACCTGGGCTACAGAGAAGCAGCACTGGACTGTTGCTCAGTGGTCCAATGTACTTTTTTCGGATGAAAGCAACTTTTGCATGTCATTCGGAAATCAAGGTGTCAGAGTCTGGGGAGAGGGAAATGCCAAAATGCCTGAAGTCCAGTGTCAAGTACCCACAGTCAGTGATGGTCTGGGGTGCCATGTCAGCTGCTGGTGTTGGTCCACTGTGATTTATCAAGGGCAGGGTCAATGCAGCTAGCTATCAGGAGATTTTGGAACACTTCATGCTTCCATCTGCTGAAAAGCTTTATGGAGATGAAGATTTCATTTTTCAGCACGACCTGGCACCTGCTCACAGTGCCAAAACCACTGGTAAATGGTTTACTGACCATGGTATTACTATGCTCAATTGGCCTGCCAACTCTCCTCACCTGAACCCCATAGACAATCTGTGGGATAGTGTGAAGAGAAAGTTGAGAGATGCAAGACCTAACACTCTGGATGAGCTTAAGGCCGCTATCGAAGCATCCTGGGCCTCCATAACACCTGAGCAGTGCCACAGACTGATTGCCTCCATGCCACGCCGCATTGAAGCAGTAATTTCTGAAAAAGGATTCCCGACCAATTATTGAGTGCATAATTGAACATAATTATTTGAAGGTTGACTTTTTTTGTTTTAAAAACACTTTTCTTTTATTGGTCGGATGAAATATGCTAATTTTTTGAGATAGGAAATTTGGGTTTGCCAAAATCATCAATAAGAAAAACAATAAAAGGCTTGAACTACTTCAGTTGTGTGTAATGAATCTAAAATATATGAAAGTCTAATGTTTATCAGTACATTACAGAAAAAAATGAACTTTATCACAATATGCTAATTTTTTGAGAAGATCCTGTATTTGGACAGTTCCAAACCAGTCTGAAAGGTTAGTCAAAACTCAAAAGGTCCTGGGGGACCATCCTAAAAACTAGGCATGCCTCCCCTTAGGGTACAGACAGAATGCCCCTGGAAAACAGAAATTTGACTTCTTAAAACAGAACGTATTTGAGATTATGCAGTTTGGAGGGAGCATATGATGTCGCTCCCACAATGCATCACTGCTGAATATACAAATCGTCCCTGAAACCTAAACATACCTCCAGAACTGCTGGAATGCAGTGATGTGTCAGCTTGTTAATTGTACAGAGCCACAATAATCCAACATGCATACAGAATGTTTTAGACTGGTTGGTCATCATCAGTGCATGGCATGGATTAATGTGGCTCTATGTGGTAGGATTTGAAACACCCAGAGTTACAGATTGCCCAGCAAGCCCCTTGCACACTGGTTCACCATGAGCTTGCTGGGCAATCTGTAATGCCCTTGGAGTGATCCTCCTAACAACAAATCAGCCATGCCCTAAAGCAGAGAAAGAAAGTTGTTGGGTGACCTCTATAGATAAATCAGCACTTCCTTGGTGTGACCTGCCTTATAGTAGAGGCAAAAACTAAGGTCTCACAATACAGGTAAAAGTCCTTTGAGAGAGATATTCAGCTGAGCTTGGCTTTTGGATATCATCTAAAAAGCAACATTAGTGACAATTCTCCTGAATGGGATTCTGTGGGAATTGCTACAAGTTTTTGGTCCATATGTGATTATAGAATGCAGGTACCTTTATCACATCTGCAAGTCAAGAGTGATTGGCCCCTTCCGATGACCCTTGGCAGTAGATGTGCATTTTAATTGGCTGACCTCCTTAAATTATGAATTTCCAAATTCCTTTCAATAAACCTGGCCTTTACAACTATTGTAATAGGGTATGTGTTCTTCTGAATCCACAAGTTAAACATAATTTCCTCTCTAAATGTTGAGCCTGGCTGCTTGTTAAAGACTCTAGCATTCATTTAAAAGACATTATACGAGTTGCCTGAAAAGGAGCACTCCCTGGCTGTCACACTTTGAAAGATTTTCCATATTTAGACCAGATCTCTGGCAGCGTATCTGCCTTTTAATAAAACTTAACCCCATGTGTGGAGTGTACCTTTTATATCCAAAGTCGAAATGTTTGTTCAATAGGCTTATATATTTTTTTTAGCTATTTAAATGTAGCATTGTGTTAGTATCATGGCAATAATTATTGTTGATTTATGTAGCACCATCATCTTTGGTGGCACTGCACAGAGTAAAAATGGGGTACATAAAATAAATACATTAGTAGTTATGAGTTAGGTAATTTAACAAGTTATAAGGAGAACTATATAGTGATTAACAAAAATATGCAGCAACTTGCTAATCACAAAACAGAGATAACCCTGTACTTATAAGCTCACAGTGTAAAAGAATATGAGCAAAAAAGAGGTGATTAAGATTGAGATAATAAGAATAAAATCGATTACTACAACAAACAGTGAAGAAAATGATGATGATCATTAGTGTTGCTGAAATATTCCCCTTGTCTGTTTGATTGTTTGACCAAACAGGACAAAATATTTGAGCTTTAGGGCTGGTTCAGACGGACGTTTGTGCAGCGTTTACAGCCAGCGTTCGGGGCTTGGCGTTAAACGTTACCATTCAACTGAATGGGAGCGTTTGTACCAAGATTTCATGCGCATTTGCATGAACGCTGCGTTTGGGTCTTGATTTTCCCTGGCATTCAAGGAGCCCCTGGAAGCTACATGTAGCTTCCAGAGGCGGTTAACCGCGACGGGTAATTTCCCCCTAGGGGAAGAAAAAAAAACGCGACCGCATCCGAACGCAACGCGAAAGCTGCTAAAAGCCCGAAAGCATTGCCGCCGCGACGCCAACGAACGCGACGCCTCCAAACGTCCGTCTGAACCAGCCCTTAGAAGGTCCCTGGTCTAAACACAAGTTAACAGTGACAGAATTCAGGTAGACTGTTAGCAGTGTTGGTGTTTGAACTCAGCTTGTTCAGAAATGCACAGATTACTAATTTGGTATAAATCAGCAAAATCTGAATTTGGCTGATATTCAGGTTTCAAAGTACAGTTGATATGGTGGGTTATTTGGCAATGCTCTGATTTTCCCATGATGCCCTGGACCACCAATAAAGGCCAGGTGTGATCAGGAAAGCCTGTTCATCATATTGATTTTAGCAGTTGCCCTGATTGATACCTGTTGATTTGTTTTGCATTGTCTACCTTTGTGTTTTCAAATTCTGCGTAATACAGCTGTTTGTAGAAACACACATCCTATTGAGGGCTGCATCCATGCTATATTAGTGTGACAGACCCTTTTGTCACCACAAAGTATACTTTCCTAAATTTGTGTAATATATACAGCCCTGTACAGGATTGTTAGTTATGTTTTAAGCATTACAGCCACGCTAAAATATTAGTGCCATCACTTGTTACAGAAAGTTACAGATTGCTCAGCAAGGTCATGGTGAACCAGAACTCTTAAGAGCGTGTAAGGACCAAAACGCCCTCTTACTAACACGCTATGCTTAGCAAAAATTTGGCAAGATTTTATATTAGACTATTTCCAACATGTCCGATCTGATCACTTCTATGGAAAATCGATTGGAAATCAGATTGGGCATGTTGGAAATAGTTGATCTGACAGTAAAATCTGTCAGAAAATTGCATCGTTTGTACCTAGCATAAGACAGGTACTTAGGTGATAAAACAGATCCATACCAGGTCTTGCTGTTCTCCCTGCATATTTACATGTCCTCAAAAGTATGTGCATGTCATCCAGTGATATATCCTTAAAGGATACCACAACTGAAATGTGACATAATGAGATAGACATGTGTATGTACAGTGCCTAGCACACAGATAACTATGCTGTGTTCCTTTTTTTCTTTCTCTGCCTGAAAGAGTTAAATATCAGGTATGTAAGTGGCTGACTCAGTCCTGACTCAGACAGGAAGTGACTACAGTGTGACCCTCACTGATAAGAAATTCCCCTTTTTTACCTCTTTCTTGCTCTCAGAAGCCATTTTCTGCTAGGAAAGTGTTTTATAGTTGGAATTTCTTATCAGTGAGGGTCACACTGTAGTCACTTCCCGTCTGAGTCAGGACTGGGTCAGCCACTTACATACCTGATATTTAACTCTTTCAGGCAGAAAAAAGAAAAAAAGGAACACAGCATAGTTATCTGTGTGCTAGGCACTGTACATACACATGTCTATCTCATTATGTCACATTTCAGTTGTGGTATCCTTTAAATCAAGTCATCCACAATGAAATCCTAACACAGAAATTACCAGTATGGATAATCCAATTCCAATGATTATTTTATCCTAGCTGAAAGGGATTGGGGAAAGTTTACAAATAACACAGAATGAAAAACACCTTATTTAGGTATATTATAAAGCTGTGTACACAGGTTTTGCTGAATCTATTATGTGTACAGTGACCCCTGAATGCCTTGGCCAGTGGTCAGTCTGGCGGATTGGCTCAGCTTAGTGCTGCCTGAGAGTATTGTTCTCCATACTCACCTTGCCCACTGCATGATGCAACTCGCACACTGCTCTATCGGCTCTCCTCCCTCTGCATAGCAATTGAATGGAACAGACTACAGGCTAGCAACACATCTGTACAGCCTTAGCCCTGCAATGTCACCCGAGGGATTGAGTCACGGTCCCCGTGACATGCCTCATATGAGGCTTAACATTACACCTAGCCATTGAATCTTTGATTAGCTGCCTCTTTTTATTAGGGCAACTGATTGACTATGATGCCAAAATGGATCAGTGGCTAGACTCTTAATGAGCAAGCCAATCAAAGTCTTTGTTTTCTGCTGAAGGATAATGCCCTTATAATTTGGTGGCTTAGCTATTAATGCATTAACAAAACAGAGCCTTTGCTTTCCTCTGAAGGTTCATCCATAGGGTTAAAACATTCTAAATGCAATAACAGCCTCATTTTGACCACTTTCAAAATGACTGCTAGACATGGGGTCTTGTTGATGATATTTTTCATCAGAGCAGACCCCACAAAGATAAAAGACAAACAGACCTCCAAAATTCTGCTATAATTGATGTCAGTGGTTTTTGCATTTGGGTTTGTTGTAAATGCCAATTTTTGACTTAAATGCCAAGGATTTTAACGCATGTTCCAGCAACACGGCTTATAGGAAATCGCTATAAAATAATAAAATAGGGTTGTTTTAAAAGGAAAGCCTTTAAATATTTTAACTATAGTGACTTTACTACTATATGCTAGGCTTTTGTCTTCCTTACTTTGGTTCTGCACCAATCTGCCTAGCTGCTCTCTGGGTTAGAACAATAACAAGGTTTGTAGCTCACCCTCTGTATTCCTCAGCTGGTGTTGCTCTGCTATTCTGCCCTTGTAATACTTTGCTGATATTTGAAAATGTTTATTTTAGTCAGTATTTCCTTGTCAAAATATGCAAGACAAATACACAGAGGAGTTGTTGATAATAGAAATTGAATTCATTGAAATGACTTTTGAACCCATTACATGAGTTTGTTCCAGTTAACACCAAATTTAACAAAGTTTATTTATGTAAAGAAAGAAAAAAGTTATATGGAAAGCACAGGATATATTCCATTATTCCACACACATACCATATCCTGTATTATTCATTATACATTTTTTGTTGTGTGGGTGTTTTTTTTTTATTTTAATTTTATAGTAAAGCAGATGCAGATGAAATAAAGATGTAAAAGGTTAAAGCAAGTCTATACTTTGTATAAAGCACGGTGGCGTAGTGGTTAGCTCTCTCGCCTTGCAGCGCTGGGTCTCTGGTTTAAATCCCAGTCAGGGCACTATCTGCAAAGAGTTTGTATGTTCTCTCCGTGTCTGCGTGGGTTTCCTCCGGGCCAAAAACATACGGATAAGTTAATTGGCTCCCTCTAAAAATTGGCCCTAGACTACAGTACTTACACTACATAATATAGACATATGGCAATGGTAGGGATTAGATTGTGAGCTCCCTTGAGGGACAGTTAGTGACAAGATATATATATATATACATTGTACAGTGCTGCATAATATGTCGGCGCTATATAAATACTAAAAATAATAATAATAATAATAATAATAATAATAGGTTAAGGTAAGCTGGCTCCTTTTGTAAAAACATCTCCCCTAAAACCCATGCAGGTCCCCTTGCACAGCTGATATTGGAAGTACAGTCATGCCCCCTGCTGGCCTGTCTACTGGTGAAGAGGCTAGATTATGGTGACTAGGGGAGGTTGGGTTGCCACAACTCTTCAGTTACATGCGGTAGTGTGGCCTGTTGATAGTAATGAGCTAATATGATTACTTTCTGTTCGCCAGCATTTTTGCAAATATTTCCCATTTTAGCACAGGTGAAAATATTTGTCAAAACTTATTGACATGGGAAACTCATTATTGCATTGATGATAATGTACCTGAAAATACTGTATATGGCCAAGAAAAATTACTTGTTTGCCAACTAATTTGAAGTCAATAGGTATGGAATCATTTTGCACAAATGAGGCAAAATCATTCTTGCACAAATAAGGATATTCACAAAAAAATATGGGCATGCAGGGCCGTGCCAAGGCAGAGGCAAGAGAGGCTCCAGCTTCAGGGTGCAGTGTAGGAGGGGGCGCACAACTCACTCAGCTATCATTCCCCAATTGTGTTTGAAGCAGAGAGAAATAAGAAAAGGGGATGCATGGCAGTGACTGCAAGTCAGATAAGTAGAGATGAAGGTGTTGGGGGCCCTGGGGCACTGCTTAGTTTAACAGCAATCAGTGTGTGATGGCCGGGATGAAGGGGAGCACTTTGGTGTCAAAGCCCTGGGTGCTGGAGGACCTTGTCCCGGTTCTGTGGGCATGGAAAAAAAAATGTCTTTGCAGAATGCATTTCAATCAAAAGGCACAACAAAACATTGTGAAGAAAGTTCTTAGTTTTGTGAAAATGTGTTTGTTTTTTTTTTTTTTGCAAAAATCCATCATAGGACAAGAATGTCCATTTTTCTGCAAAAACTATTTGGGAGAAAATGTAAGTTCATTCCTGTCTGCCAGTGTTCATTCTTAGGGAGATTGGCAACTAAGGTCTGTTGCGGGAAGTCTTCCTATTATTTTATTTTTTAACATACAAGTTTATTTTTTAACATACAAGTTATGAAAAAAAACAAGTTATGGATTGCTTTCATGAGTCTAAAATTATTTTTTAGTAGGCAAAAAGCAATACTTTAACAAGCATTTAAAAAAAACAAAAAGAGTCAAATCATTGTCTGGGTTCAGTCTGTCAAAAGTCAATTGAGGCAGATGGCTATCTCTCATCTTTCTCTTGGCCCTCCATGTCTCCTCTTTCTGTTACTTCTCTATCCTAACTCATCTCTCTCTTGTATCTTCTTTCCCTTTTATCCAGCACACCTTTTCATCTCGCTATTGTGATTATTTTTTTTAAAGTATAAAAATTCTGAAAAAAAAAATTGCTGTGAAATTGCTTGGCAGTTGCGATTGTATTTGGCGTTTCTCAGTGTATAAGGGCCCTTATTCTTATGTATAGACTGCACATATTTTAATATACAGTAAAAAAAATGGACAATCTAAATGTATCTGCTTCCATTCTATATGTATTCTCATGAATAGTATACTCCTGCATAAGAAAGAGGGAAACAAAGTATTTATGTCTTAAATCATCAAGCGGATCATATTCATGTGATGAATATAACGTATAGGTAAAAGACAAGGGCCCATATGCAATTAACTTTTTCTTTCCTAGGTGATATTTTCAAAATTGTCAATAAAAGGCAGTTTAAACAACTAACAAGCAAGAAAATACAACAAATAATTTTGATAGTACCTTTTCACCTGCTTTTCAGTACTTTATCAATTGTAAAATGTGTAAAAGTTATTTTAAAGAGAAGATGAAAATGATCTAATGGGAGATAACTCAGATGAAGAAGTGAATTGCATATGGGCCAAAGTGCCTGATCCAATTCACCTCTTCTCCTAAGTTTTCTCCTAGGAGATATTTGACATCTTCTCAGTTAAATGCCTTTTAAGCCACCAGCAAGCAAATAAATAAATAAATAAAATATATATTCATTATAGTGTTTTCAGTTCCTTTTCACCTACTTTTGGTAATTTTTCAATTGCAGAGTGCTGAAAGGTTATTTTAAACAAAAGATGGAAATTGCCTCCTAGGAGAAAAGTTAGGTGAAAAAGTGAATTGGATTGGGGCCAAAGTGTCTCACTGTAGTCTGTGTCACATTGCAGATTGCAACATAGCAAATCTATAACACAATAGTGGTGCTTTAAAGAGGAATTTAAGCTTAAACAAACATACTGTCATTAAGTTACATTAGTTATGTTAATTAAAATAGATAGGTAATATAATCTCTTACCCACCCTGTTTTAAAAGAACAGGCAAATGTTTGATTTCATGAGGGCAGCCAATTTTTTTGGTTGAAAGGAGGTGACAGGGAGCATGAGACACGGTTCCAACTGTCCTGTGTGCTGATCACCCCTCCCAGTTGCTAGGCAACGTGAATAATAACATAAGAAATGCCATCATGCTTTGCACAGCATCAGGGAAAAAAAGCCTGGGCAGTTTTCTTTGATGGGTGGAGCTTAGCTAAAAATACAGCTAAAAATGATGCTTTGGTAAGAAAAACAAAGTTCTGATGCTGTGAAACTGTTAAAGAAACACCAAGCCTTTTCAGTTCTGCTAAGTAGATTTTTAGTCCCGGAGGTTCACTTTAAGCTGTTCTGAGCCCGTTGGCCATAAGCTGCTTCAGCAGTGTATCAGAACCTCACACTCACATTTGGTGTATTACAGATATTCTCACCTTTATACTACATATACATAAATGATCCCATTGGGTAAGCTAAAGATACATTTATATGGTGGACTAAACTTGACCAAGGCAGCCATTTGGGACCATCTCGGCTGAAAATCTAGTGTGTACATGTGTTCCCAGAGAACCTGCTGGATCTTTAAGTGACAATGGCCTCTGAGCACATTTTTCTCATCCTTACACTGCCCACCAGAAGCTGTCCCTTCTCATCTCCCAATAGCAACAGACAAGTCATTCAGCGATAGCAGTGGGAGGGGTCTGTATGAAACTCATGCATCACATTGTCATCCACATGATTAAACTCAATCCTGGCAGGTAACACTAGTCTAGCATGTGTAGAGATAGCTTGATGCTTAGTGAATCACTAATTACATTTTTTTAATAATATAGAATATAAGCATTATAAGAGTTTACATGAAAAAGGCTTTTTGGGGTATGGGATGTTTCAGCTCTTTTCCTTACTTATGCAAAGAGATGGTTACATTGTGTTACTGTTATATTAAACTAGAAGTATTTTTCCTTTCTATAATGGTTCTCACCACCCATGTGGGTGAAATGATAACTGGGAAGATATTAAAAGCAAATAATATGGTTGAGATATGCTTATTTTTTCTTTCAATTAACGTTTATTTGAAAGTATAACAAAATAAGATCAGAGTTTTAACAGTCATCTATAAGCGTTAGCAAATAGATCCAAAAGCATGAATTAGAACAAAAGCATAGGCTATTTGTAAGTAGTAGCTTATATATTTATTATTTGGACGACATAGTTTAGAATGTGCTGTTATGTTAGTCTCCACGCATAATTATATCTTGAGTAATTAGATTGTGCCAACTATGTGTGTTTGGAATGGAAAGCTTAGAGTGGTAGCCTAAGAATAAGCAGGATTTTGAAGAGTAGTAGGGTGTAGTGAGGTAAGGTAGGATAAGATAAATAGAATATGCCCTGGTCCTATTTATCAATCGTTCAGCCCTGGTTATCTAAGTGAGGGAAAAACAACTCCTTGTGGTGGATCTCAGGTGAAGCGGGAACAACCTCTGGGAGTTTAGTGTAAGGGGTAAAAAGGTCTAGTAATGAGAGAGCAATAGAAGTTTAGAAATGTGAGCGCTGTTTATTGTCCCATGAGAAGTTTATATTTTTCTGATACTTGGAAATCGTTCCAGAGAGCCCATGTGTAGTTAAACCGTTCCATCCCATCCGCTGCACAAGCTATGATTCTTTCCATAGACTCCACTGCTCCCACCCTCCCAATCCATTCTCTAATGGTAGGTATGTCTGTTTTTTTCCAGTGAACCGGAATAAGAGCTCTGGCTGCATTGATTAGGTGGATTACTAGAGACTTTTTATAGCTTCTGTTCGAGTCTATGGTATCGTGGAGAAGAAGCGAGGCCGGTGTAAAGGGAACCTGGTCCCAGGTTATATCTTCAATGAGTTGGTGGATTTGGAGCCAGTAGTTCTGGATTGATGGGCATTCCCAAAAGATATGTAAGAGAGATCCTTCTGATTGATTGCATCTCCAGCACCTGTCAGAGACCGAGGGGAAGATTCTGTGTAATAGCTTTGGTGTCCTATACCACCTAGTTATGAGCTTGTAACCCAGTTCCTGTATGTTGACACTTATGGAGCCTTTGTGATTAAGGGAGAGGAGTTTTTGCCATTGATCATTGGGATATAGTGTTTCCAGGTCCCTTTCCCATTCCTCATGGAATCTCATTTTATTGGGTGTTGGGTTCGTAAGGAGGATCTGATATAGTTGGGAAATTAAGTGCCTATGCGGTCCTTCATTGCATATCAATCTTTCAAAAGGAGATAGTGGTGTGGACCAGTTGATTTTACTGGAAATGGTCTGTACAAAGTGGCGGACCTGGAAGTATTGCCACTGAGATAGTTGGCGATCATCTCTCATTGTATTGAGATCGGATAAGGACTTGACTGATCCATTACTGACGAAGTCTTGGAGTCTAGGACAGCTGCCAGTGGGCCAATTTTGAAGGAAGGCTATGTCTTTTGCTGGGGAGAATGCGGGATTATTGGATAGGGGGGAGAGTCTACCGGGGAAGGACGCCAAGCCCTTAGGCGGTAAATATTTGCGCATACTTTTGATTGTGGCTTCAATCAAGGGATTTTCCCACTGATTTCGTGTACTTAAGGGGAAATCTACCCAGCCCAGGGCGTGAGTTGGGGTATCTGAGTTATCCCTCTCAACTTGTGCCCATTGTTTAGGGGTGGTGCAGTTAGCCCATTCAATGGCTCTGCTTAATTGTGAGGCCAGGTGATATGTGTGAATGTCGGGAAGTGTCATGCCGCCCATTTCCTTAGGGAGAATTAGAGTTGATTGCTTAATTCTTGGGGGTTTCCCTTCCCAGATAAATTTATTGATAGCGGATTGGAGATCTTTGATGTATGTTTGCGGTAGGGAGATCGGAAGGCATTGACTCACGTATAAAAATCTTGGGAGGAGGGTCATTTTGACAGAGGCTATTCTGCCAAACCAAGAGAGTTTTTTTTGGGTACCCCAGGATAGTAGATCTGTTTTGAGCTTTTTGCTTAGGGGAATATAGTTGCATGCAAAGATGTTATTTAAGTTTTGGGGGATGTCTATTCCTAGGTAATGTAACGAATTAGTTGACCAAGAGAACGTAAATGTTGTTTGACAATGTTTAACTGTGACAGGGTCAAGAGAGATGTTAAGGGCTCTTGACTTATGAAAGTTTATTTTTAGGTTGGAGAGGGAGCCAAATTGTTCAAACTGCTTCATTAAATTGGGTATGGAAGTGAGTGGGTCTTGAAGAAAGAATAGTAAGTCGTCTGCAAAAGCAGACACTACATGGTATGAGGATTTAGCATTTATCCCTCTAATTGCGGGATTTGCTCTCACAGCGTTGAGGAAGGGTTCAAGAGTGATCACATAAAGCAAGGGGGAAAGGGGGCACCCTTGTCGCGTACCATTGGTGATGGTGAAATTGTCAGAAAGCAAGCCATTAGCCTTTACTTTAGCTGAGGGGTTGGAATATAATAAGTTTATCCAGTTCAAGATATTGGGGCCAAGACCTAAGCGTGACAGGGCAGCGCGAGAAAAGTCCCATGCCACCCTGTCAAATGCCTTTTCGGCGTCAGTTGAAAGGAGGAAGGCTTTGAGTTTGAGTTTTTTAGTTAAGGATATAGCGCCTACTGCTCTCATAACATTGTCTTTGGCCTCTCTGCCTGGGATAAATCCCGATTGGTCTATTTTAATATGTTCTGGTATAAATGGGATGAGTCTGTTTGCTAGAATCTTAGCGAATATTTTTGCATCCAGGTTGAGGAGGGAAATGGGCCTATAGTTGGAACATAGCTTGGCGTCCTTCTCCGGCTTGGGGATTACTGTTATGTGGGCCTCCAGAAATTGAGGGGAGGGGATTGTATCTGGGGTGATTGATTTGAAAGCCAAAGTGAAAGCTGGGGCCAGCACCTTAGCAAACAGTTTGTAGTATTGAGAGCTGAACCCATCAGGTCCGGGTGCCTTGCCAGGTTTCAGACTTCTAACCGCAATTAAGAACTCGTCCTCAGAAATTGGAGCTTCCAGATCTTGAAGATCTTCTTGCGAGATTTTAAGAGGGGAGGAGAATTTAGTTAGATATTCTGTAATTTTATTAGTTCTAGATGGGTGGGGTTTTTTCTCTGGGTGTGAGTCTTGCAGGTTATATAGGTCTTTGTAGAACCTGCGGAATTCTTTGACTATATCTTCCGATTTAACTAATTTGGTGTTTTTCGCGTCCAAGATGGTGGGAATATGGGAGATCAACATTTTTTGGCGAAGAGCTTTTGCTAGATATTTACCGCTTTTATTTCCTAGTTCATAGAAAATTTTCTTCCCTGATAAGATTTTTTGTTTGGCCTCAGTAAATAGTAGGGCGTGTAGTCTGGCTCTACGCTCAGTTAATCTTTCTAGAGTTTGTGTTGCAAGGGATTGCTTGTGGAGCTTTTCGAGATTGCATATCTCTTCTGAGAGTTTAAGTATTCCCTCTTCTTTTTCTTTTTTCAATTTGGCACCCATCTGTATGAGACGTCCCCTAATCACTGGCTTGTGTGCCTCCCAAATTGTAAGGGTGGATGTGTCAGTGTTGGAGTGATCATGAAAATAGTTATCTAATGCTGATGATATAGTAGCTACTCTGGCTTCATCTGCTAGGATTTGAGGGTTAAGTCTCCAGCACCAGGTTTTGCTTGTTTTCTTGGGGAAGCTTACAGTTATGGATATTTGGGGAATGATCTGAGATTGTCTTGGAGCCAATGGATGAAGTACGTATGAGGGACAAGTCCCTTTGTGCGACAAAGAAGTAGTCAATACGCGAATACTTTTGGTGGATGGGGGAGAAGAAAGTATAATCTTTTTCCTGGGGATGTGATATTCTCCAGGGGTCCATAAGTGTCAATCTTTGCAGGTGGGATCTGATAAATTTTAGTGCCCTATATGATAGCGTGGAAGAACCATTCGAGCAGTCAATCAGAGGTTGTAGGGGTATATTGAAATCGCCTCCTAAAATCAAAATGCCTGAAGTGAAGTAGGAAAGACGATTAAGGGTTGATGCGATGAAGGAAGGCTGTTGCTTGTTGGGAGCATATATTGTTGCTAAAGTAAAAGTTCGGTTGCTAAGCTTCCCTTTTACAAACAAGAACCTACCCTCTGGATCTTTCTCGACTTCTTCAACTAGAAAAGGGACGTTTTTGTGTATGAAGATTGATACTCCCTTAGATTTGGATTTGGTTGTTTGAGAGGTGGCGTGTATAGCCGTTGGGAAATGTCTGTCAAATCTAGATGGTATATGGTTCGTTCTGAGGTGAGTTTCCTGGAGAAAGGCAAAGTGGGTCTTTTCTTTTTTAAGAAAGTCAAAGACCATAGTTCTTTTAGTTGGGATATTCAAACCATTCACATTAAGTGAGAGAAATTTCCAAGTTAGTTGTGTCTGACAGGTGCTGGATGCTTCAGCCATTATGTGTAACGGAGTAGATTCCCCCAAAATCTGACGGGCCCTGGAGGTGTGTGGCGTTTCTAGTGATAGGAAGAAGGGGGGTCGAGATGTGGAGAAATGGACTAATGATAGGGGAATGGAGGAGTGTAAAGGAGAGGAGGCTAATGTGAGGAGTGTTGATACCCAGAGTTGTAAGGACCAGGGCTGCATCAATTGTACTTGGCTTGATAATATGACCAGGGAAATAGGAGTTATAGAAGTTATTGAGACTAGCAGGAGAACAAGAAAAATTGCTCCCAGCGTAAGTGTGATTTGATTAAACCAACACTTACCTTTTTAAGTGGGAAAAGTGTTCAGTGAATATGTACTAGTACATACACTGTGTGGGGGGTGTAGAAGACACCCAGTATCTGCAATAACTAGTCACATCCGTGTGGGACCAGTCAGTAGATAAAGTGTTGAAAGTGATAAGGCGGTTGGAAAACCGCATCCTCTGCTATTATAAAGTGCTAAATTCGTTGAAACCAGCCATTCTATGAGTTGTTACGATTTGAGAATGGGACAGAGCAAAAGCAACAAGGCCACCCTAAAAAGAGTGAGGGTAAATCCACTTGGTTTGGTATGGGGGCGTCCGTGCATGCAACCCCCCAGGTCCACAGGGCTAGAGATGTTAGTACGTCCTGAGAAAATATTATGTTGCTGGTCCTGAGGTGACGCACGAACGGGCGCCCAGCATCGCAATGACCATTTCGGGATCAGTCTGTATAATTGATCACCCAACTAATCTCATCAGTTCTGTTGAGACCCATAACCCCAATATTTGGGGTTATACAACAATATAGACAAAGATTTACATACACTATACTTATATACCTGAGGTTGATAATAACATTAATAAAGGAGATGCATGTAGAAGACCCGGAGGGAACAGGAAGAGAGCCACACAATCAACCCCTATGGGATAGGGTCAGGGATATAATAAATTGAGATGCTATGAGTGTGTGATAAGAGAGAAATCTCTGTGTATGGCCAACACCTGTCCCATCAAGGTCACTACCCATTAAAGCAATATCATATGCAGAGTGCGTTTTCCTTCATGTCATTATATCCACTTGGGATAGGGCTGTACATTAGGTAATAATGATACACATCCTCATTTCAACCTTTTAGGATTATGCATTATAGGAGGAGACCACTTAGTATACATATAATAAACAGGGAAAAAAGGTTAACATCAGCGTGCCCTCGTGCAACAAACCTCACCTGTAAATATTAACATCTAATCTAAAAACGTAGAGGGATGCCACAGGGGGGTACCTTTACATGGTCATGTCAAGCGTTTAAGGACATCAACAGGGAAGTAGAGATTCTCAGTATACCGACAGTAACCACTGTTCCAAATAGAGATTTTATAAGATAAGTGGCACCGGAGGTGTTTAACCATAAACTTGTGATGTGGGTGCCAATAGTACCATTAAACTTGGTAGCAACATAACCTGTCGGAGATGAAGCATTGAAGCAATCGTAGTTCCAGCGAAGAAAGAGATATCCCTACTTAAGCGCCATTTCAAGTTGGGGTTAGGCACTGGGGTTGAGGTCAAATATGTATAGATGATCACAATGAAAAGTTCCCAACGATCACGAAGGTAGATGAGAGGCTTTGCATAATAAACTAGGAAGATTAGAGAGGGTATACTTAGTCTTCGCCTGAAGAGTCCTGATCCGGGCGGTCAAGGATCGGTCTTTTGTTAGTTTCCTCGGCATTGCTGCTGGCAGATCTGTGCCTGATGCGGCTAACATTCCCCTGGTTGCGGCGGGACCCCTTAGAGGAAGCTCCATCCGGGCGGGGAAGCATTGGAGCAGTCTCCCAATTCGGAATTTCTATGTGGTCTAGGCCCAGATCGTCGCAGAATTCGGAGAGGCCCGCAGGAGATCTTAAGGCGACCACTTTGCCGTCTTGAAGTACTGTTAAAGCAAATGGGAAGCGCCATCTGTAGGAAAAGCCTTTATCCTTTAGGGCTTTAAGGAGTGGTTTCAGAATTCTACGCTTATTAAGAGTTATAAGTGATAGGTCCTGGAATAGCTGCACCGGAGTGGAGTTAAATAGGATCTCGTCCTGTGTTCTAGCGGCTCGCATTATGTTTTCTTTTGTTTGGAATGACTCTAGACAACATATAATGTCCCTTGGAAGGTCGGAGTCACCACCTCGTGGTCTGAGAGCCCTGTGCGCTCTAACGAAGGAGATTTGTGAGTCAGCCTCATGTTGTAAAAGGTTGTTAAAGATGGCCGACAGGGCCTGGGGAATCTGCTCTGTACTCACAGTTTCAGGTACTCCTTTGACACGAATGTTACAGCGTCTGCCCCTGTTGTCCAGGTCCTCTAGATGTCTAGCATGTTCCGCCAGTCTGGTGTCATGCTGTACCGAGGTCCGCTGTATTTTATCAATACGAGTGTCCCTTCTTTTCCCCTCTGTCTCTACCACCGTGAGTCTGTTGCTGAATCCCGCCATGTCTGTGCGCATATCCGCTATAGCATCTTGGAATGTACGCTTTATATCTTCTGCCATGGCGTGCATGTCCGCAAGTGTAGGGGATCTGTGTAGTTGGTCTGATCTCTTACTACTTACACTTGCCGTGGACTCAGGAGAGGAAGGTTGCGAGGCTGTGTTTCCGCCTACCGGCGCCATCTTTGCGGCCTGCGTGGTCTGATTCTGCGAGCGAAAGATCTCCGGGACCGTTTTGCCAGACGGTGCGGGAGTGGTTCCCATGTCAGGTATGGTGCCTTGTTGCTTTCTTGTAGCTCGGGCGCTCATTTTGGATCGGCTGGGCAGCGGGTAAAGGAGGCTTTAGCAGAGGATAAGCGGGAGCTCCGGGTTCAAGCAGCCATCACAGTTGCGTGCCAAGCCACGCCCCCCGAGATATGCTTATTATTCCAGATCATTAGATGACAGAGCAACCCTGGGAAATTAATAAGCAAAAAAAGAGACTTTGAAGAATAGGTAGAGGTCTTCATGAGGATCAATTCCTTAACATTTCCTGCTAATTCTCTACGTTTCTGCTCAAAATGCCGCTGCGCTAGGTTTGTGTAATCCAAAGATGATGGTAAAAAATAAAGAATTACAACGTGAACATAAGCATATGACTGACTAGCCTAAAGGTGACCATACATTAAGCGAATTTCGTACGATCGATCGATCGTTTGATTATTTTTTTTTCCCACAATGCATTATTCGATCGTTTGGGAATCGATCTGACAGCGCTTTTGTATCACCGAATTTCTTTCGATGGATCGATTCCCGTGCATCGAATCGAGCACGGGAATTTTTTATTTAGCAAACGATTCGTACTCGATCGTTGTTTATTTCCCTGGAACTGATATCACTGATGTCACTAATCACGCCCCTTCCATGATGTCACTATCATGCCCCTTCCTTTTTTTCAGTGTGTCTCCGCCTTCCATTGTTCATGCTCCCTATTGTTCTTGCCATGTGGTTTTGCCTCAGTGTGATTCTGGTGTGGAGAGAGAGCAAGGTGTTCCAACATGATGTTGAACGATTGGGATGCTGAGACATTGGTTGTTGCTGCGTATGTTGCTGAAGTCATGCAGCAGCAACCCAGCAGAAAGAGAAAAAGGCGAGTGTGGAGCAAGAATTGGCTTCTGCAGCGTGAGCGATATTCAGATGTAAGGTTGTTGAGTGAATTGGCAGAGAATAATCCGGAGGACTATCGCAATTATCTCCGTATGTCGCAGGACAATTTTGTTTTTCTGCTTGAGAGAGTGCGTCCCTTCATCGAAAGGCAAGACACAAGGCTACGTAAGGCTATTTCTGTAGAGGAGCGTCTGACCGCCACTCTGCGGTTTCTAGCCACAGGTCGGAGCTATGAAGATTTAAAGTTTTCAATGGCAATTTCTGCACAGGCACTTGGCAGAGTTATCCCTGAGACGTGCCAAGCTATCATAGATGCCCTGGTTCGGGAGTACATGCGGGTAAGCAATAGTACAAGTAGTTTCGTCTGTGGTTGTAAGTAATGTGTGATATGCACAACCCCCTCCCCCCCCCCCCCTGTCGGACTGAAAATGTTTTCATTGTGATGTAAGCATGTAATGTTATCATTTATGCCTGATGTACGTACTGTAGTTATAGAGCACAGCATGCGTAAACAAAGAAAGGCGCATGTTTGGTAGTTGAGAACCTGGGGCCTCATTCTGTCGTTATTATCATAGCTCTGTGAGTTTAGTGCTTGTTTTTGGGGTATTTTGCATGCATTTTTGATGTGGGCTTGCGTGCATCGTGTTGTGTTGCACGGTGCTGCGCTAATACAAGTCAAGGGATCACTGCATGACGAAACGGTTTTCAGTTAACGTGCACAAAATAACTCCCTGGCCTGCCATGACCCTGCCATTACCACGGCTTTGTATCAGTGGCCGTTGTGCGGCAGTCCAATATGGTATTGTACCCCACTAATGTTGTATATTTTTTTTCCGTTCAACAGACGCCGAATACTCCGGAGGAATGGCTGGCAATTGGTACACAGTTTAACGAGATGTGGCAGTTTCCAAATTGTGGAGGAGCACTTGATGGAAAACATGTTAGGATTGAGGCACCACGTAAATCCGGTTCACTTTATTATAACTATAAAGGGTTCTTCAGCATTGTGTTAATGGCCCTTGTGAACCCCCGCTATGAGTTCATAATGGTGGACATTGGAAAACCCGGGCGTATGTCGGATGGTGGGGTGTTGGATCGCATTCCTTTTGGAATAAATCTGAAGCAGAAACTGTTGCCATTGCCTCCAAATGAACACACCGTGGCTGGAATGAACTATGCTTTTGTCGCTGATGAGGCCTTCGGACTAGGTGATCACCTGTTGAAGCCTTTTCCCTTCAGGTCATTGACAGTGGAACGGAAAATCTACAACTATCGCCTGTCACGGGCAAGAAGAGTGGTGGAAAATGCCTTTGGGATAATGGCACAGCGTTTCCGGGTGTTCCACACATCTATGAAGGTGGCGCCACACAGAGTGGAGGTGGTTGTTTTTGCTTGCTGCATTTTGCATAACTTCTTGCGTAGACACAATGCCGCTGGTTACATTCCACCTCTGTCTGTGGACACTGAGGACTTGAGCACAGGTGTGGTTACTCCCGGTGCATGGCGTTCCGATCCTGTCGCACTGACTGATATACAACCTGCACAGCCTGTGCGTTCCACTGACCGTTCGCAGGAGAACCGTGAAAACTATGTAGAGTATTTTAATGGTGTTGGCGCAGTGTCGTGGCAAAATGATTGTATTGTATGACTTTAATTTTGTGTACTAGTGTATATTGTGAAAGGGGCCATCTGTACTTTCTGCCTGATGACTCCTTTCTTTGAATAATGTCATGTGAACTTTTATTTTTTTGGGTTCATGCCACAACATAATAAAATATGTTTTTTCCCTTGTATGTACCTTTCCACTTCCTTTGAATGTTGACCTCTCTCCTGTCTCTATACAGCTAGTGGTATTGATTTTTTATTAGCTGTATTGAGACATACCTACTACTTTTTTTTTTTTTGGCTAGCTGTACAGATGTCTGTACACAGCTAGCTGTAGCGATGTTGTAAGTATATATACAAGATCGCTACGGCTAGCTGTGTACAGACATCTGTACAGCTAGCTGAATATGCAGCGAGCTGTACAGACACATCTATATAGCAAGGTGTATTGAGACATTGGGAGATAGGTAATATCTAGAGATCTCTCTCGATCGAGCTATATAGCTGTCTGTACACAGCGAGCTGTGTAGATGTCGCTTTAATAATACCGAGCAACATCTACACATTGCAAGATATACTTACAAGATCGCTACCGCTAGCTGTGTACAGACATCTGTACAGCTAGCTGAATATGCAGCGAGCTGTACAGACACATCTATATAGCAAGGTGTATTGAGACATTGGGAGATAGGTAATATCTACAGATCTCTCTCGATCGCGCTATATAGCTGTCTGTACACAGCGAGCTGTGTATATGTCGCTTTAATAATACCGAGCAACATCTACACATTGCAAGATATACTTACAAGATCGCTACCGCTAGCTGTGTACAGACATCTGTACAGCTAGCTGAATATGCAGCGAGCTGTACAGACACATCTATATAGCAAGGTGTATTGAGACATTGGGAGATAGGTAATATCTATAGATCTCTCTCGATCGAGCTATATAGCTGTCTGTACACAGCGAGCTGTGTAGATGTCGCTTTAATAATACCGAGCAACATCTACACATTGCAAGATATACCAAGATCGCTACGGCTAGCTGTGTACAGACATCTGTACAGCTAGCTGAATATGCAGCGAGCTGTACAGACACATCTATATAGCAAGGTGTATTGAGACATTGGGAGATAGGTAATATCTATAGATCTCTCTCGATCGAGCTATATAGCTGTCTGTACACAGCGAGCTGTGTAGATGTCGCTTTAATAATACCGAGCAACATCTACACATTGCCAGATATACTTACAAGCTCGCTACGGCTAGCTGTGTACAGACATCTGTACAGCTAGCTGAATATGCAGCGAGCTGTACAGACACATCTATATAGCAAGGTGTATTGAGACATTGGGAGATAGGTAATATCTACAGATCTCTCTCGATCGAGCTATATAGCTGTCTGTACACAGCGAGCTGTGTAGATGTCGCTTTAATAATACCGAGCAACATCTACACATTGCCAGATATACTTACAAGATCGCTACGGCTAGCTGTGTACAGACATCTGTACAGCTAGCTGAATATGCAGCGAGCTGTACAGACACATCTATATAGCAAGGTGTATTGAGACATTGGGAGATAGGTAATATGTATAGATCTCTCTCGATCGCGCTATATAGCTGTCTGTACACAGCGAGCTGTGTAGATGTCGCTTTATTAATACCGAGCAACATCTACACATTGCAAGATATACCAAGATCGCTACGGCTAGCTGTGTACAGACATTTGTACAGCTAGCTGAATATGCAGCGAGCTGTACAGACACATCTATATAGCAAGGTGTATTGAGACATTGGGAGATAGGTAATATCTATAGATCTCTCTCGATCGAGCTATATAGCTGTCTGTACACAGCGAGCTGTGTAGATGTCGCTTTAATAATACCGAGCAACATCTACACATTGCAAGATATACCAAGATCGCTACGGCTAGCTGTGTACAGACATCTGTACAGCTAGCTGAATATGCAGCGAGCTGTACAGACACATCTATATAGCAAGGTGTATTGAGACATTGGGAGATAGGTAATATCTATAGATCTCTCTCGATCGAGCTATATAGCTGTCTGTACACAGCGAGCTGTGTAGATGTCGCTTTAATAATACCGAGCAACATCTACACATTGCAAGATATACTTACAAGATCGCTACCGCTAGCTGTGTACAGACATCTGTACAGCTAGCTGAATATGCAGCGAGCTGTACAGACACATCTATATAGCAAGGTGTATTGAGACATTGGGAGATAGGTAATATCTACAGATCTCTCTCGATCGCGCTATATAGCTGTCTGTACACAGCGAGCTGTGTAGATGTCGCTTTAATAATACCGAGCAACATCTACACATTGCAAGATATACCAAGATCGCTACGGCTAGCTGTGTACAGACATCTGTACAGCTAGCTGAATATGCAGCGAGCTGTACAGACACATCTATATAGCAAGGTGTATTGAGACATTGGGAGATAGGTAATATCTATAGATCTCTCTCGATCGAGCTATATAGCTGTCTGTACACAGCGAGCTGTGTAGATGTCGCTTTAATAATACCGAGCAACATCTACACATTGCCAGATATACTTACAAGCTCGCTACGGCTAGCTGTGTACAGACATCTGTACAGCTAGCTGAATATGCAGCGAGCTGTACAGACACATCTATATAGCAAGGTGTATTGAGACATTGGGAGATAGGTAATATCTACAGATCTCTCTCGATCGCGCTATATAGCTGTCTGTACACAGCGAGCTGTGTAGATGTCGCTTTAATAATACCGAGCAACATCTACACATTGCAAGATATACCAAGATCGCTACGGCTAGCTGTGTACAGACATCTGTACAGCTAGCTGAATATGCAGCGAGCTGTACAGACACATCTATATAGCAAGGTGTATTGAGACATTGGGAGATAGGTAATATCTATAGATCTCTCTCGATCGAGCTATATAGCTGTCTGTACACAGCGAGCTGTGTAGATGTCGCTTTAATAATACCGAGCAACATCTACACATTGCCAGATATACTTACAAGCTCGCTACGGCTAGCTGTGTACAGACATCTGTACAGCTAGCTGAATATGCAGCGAGCTGTACAGACACATCTATATAGCAAGGTGTATTGAGACATTGGGAGATAGGTAATATCTATAGATCTCTCTCGATCGAGCTATATAGCTGTCTGTACACAGCGAGCTGTGTAGATGTCGCTTTAATAATACCGAGCAACATCTACACATTGCAAGATATACTTACAAGATCGCTACCGCTAGCTGTGTACAGACATCTGTACAGCTAGCTGAATATGCAGCGAGCTGTACAGACACATCTATATAGCAAGGTGTATTGAGACATTGGGAGATAGGTAATATCTACAGATCTCTCTCGATCGCGCTATATAGCTGTCTGTACACAGCGAGCTGTGTAGATGTCGCTTTAATAATACCGAGCAACATCTACACATTGCAAGATATACTTACAAGATCGCTACCGCTAGCTGTGTACAGACATCTGTACAGCTAGCTGAATATGCAGCGAGCTGTACAGACACATCTATATAGCAAGGTGTATTGAGACATTGGGAGATAGGTAATATCTATAGATCTCTCTCGATCGAGCTATATAGCTGTCTGTACACAGCGAGCTGTGTAGATGTCGCTTTAATAATACCGAGCAACATCTACACATTGCAAGATATACCAAGATCGCTACGGCTAGCTGTGTACAGACATCTGTACAGCTAGCTGAATATGCAGCGAGCTGTACAGACACATCTATATAGCAAGGTGTATTGAGACATTGGGAGATAGGTAATATGTATAGATCTCTCTCGATCGCGCTATATAGCTGTCTGTACACAGCGAGCTGTGTAGATGTCGCTTTAATAATACCGAGCAACATCTACACATTGCAAGATATACTTACAAGATCGCTACCGCTAGCTGTGTACAGACATCTGTACAGCTAGCTGAATATGCAGCGAGCTGTACAGACACATCTATATAGCAAGGTGTATTGAGACATTGGGAGATAGGTAATATCTATAGAGAGAGAGAGAGAGAGATATATAGACACATATACATCACTATGTGAAGACTATACAGGTATGGTTAAAAAAAAAAAAAGAAAAATATGTTTCAGACAATTTTTATTGTCAACAATTATAACAAACAAAAACAAGCAAGCAATGTAAGCAGCCATGCAGAGCACCCACAGTTTAATGGCCGCAGCCCTGCACCCATGCGCGTCTATCAGTGCGTATCTCCGCCTCTCCCCCCGCCCCTCTCACGGGCCACAGCTACAGCCATTCGCTGTGCGCCCATGCGCAGCACCATCACAAAGGTAAAAAGCGAGTTGTCAGTGTTCAATTTACAAACTGTGGTAGCTGTTTCCAGGTTCATAGTTGTACTGCATTTGTGAAGGCTGACTATAATGTTGTGGTTGTGCCATCTGGTTCCTGTTATACTGTGCATTATTTTGAATATGACTTGACGTGGAAGGGAAATAAGTTGACTGCTGCGAAGACAATGGGCTTAGGAGTTCTCGTGGATTATCGACGTTGAGTTTTTTCCGTTCGGCTAAGTACAAAAGTTCCGTTAGCACAACCTGAAATGCTGTGCTCTGGTCAGGGTCCATCAGACGCATTTTTTTGGCAACTGTTTGAGCAATGGTATCATATTGGTCCATCTCTCTCCCCTTGACAAATTGCTCTAAAAAGCCCCTCGCCTCCCCTCCACTTGTTGGTGTTGCAGTAGATTTTCTTTTTCGGCCACTGCCTCGGCATGGTGGTGTTGACGGTAGTTGCGTGGCGAGGGACTGTTGAGTACTACTGCTACTACCAGTACTGGTACTTCCCTGGGTGAAGCTGTGATTCTCTTCTTCGGTGGGCTAAAAACATACAAACAAAACAATCTTTTAACATTTATGACAATAAACAACAGTCCAATGTGGGTGAGTCACAAAATGGTGCAAAAAGTCCCCCCCCCCACCACCAATGTCCGCAACCGGTGCAATGCCCCCCCCCCCCAGGTGTCATCACGGCATTGTGATAATCGCCATGGCCATGCCCGAACCCCACACAGGACATCATGTTGTAACCGGCAGTTCCTGCTTTGGGTTCGGACGTGGCCATAGCGATGATCGCAATGGTGTGATGACGCCTGTCTTTTCATCCCCGGGGACAATGGGAGGGGTGGGGGAATGCGCTGTGGTTGGAGCCATCATGATAGGCTAGGCTACCTACATGAGCACAAACCAAACATTACATAAAGGCACTCCACCACCAAGGTTAAACGCAAAGGCGGTTAATTTGGCCCACAAACAACCACAATAACATGAGGGACCAAACAAAAAAAAAAAAAATAATAACCTTACTACTTACAGTGCTGCTGTCAAGCAGGTCCAACTCCGGAGATATACATCTGCCGCTGTCCTGTTCATCAAGATACTCCAAGCGCTGCGTATTGCCCGTTGACGGATGGTCTAAATCTTGGTCTTTGACAAAGCTTAAAAGTGGGTAGTACCATAAACGACATTCGTAGACGTCGTCTGCTCCTGCACCTGATCGCTTGCTTTGTTCCTCCTTATAGCTTTCTTTTTTAAAGACAGTGCGCAGGTTGGCGATTTTGTGTTTCACAAAACTGACATTTGCCTCAGGTAGAATTGTACGGCAGTATTCGGCAAGGGCTTGGTAATCCCGTTCTTTCACATATTTGTTAGCGTACTCCTTTGAACTGGTTTTCCACAAACTCGGCCTCTCACGGTACATCTCGATAAAAATGCGCATCTGCTCCTGCGTCATGGTCCGATTAGCTTTTCGAGCAGGCATTCTGAAACAATAAATATTGGTTAAAAGATGCATACCTTTGCATACAGGTTGCACAGCACACATGAAGCACAGGGCATATGGGGTGGGGGATGCGGCCTGACCAGAGCCATCATGTAGCTAGTGCTAGGCACATGGAAAAAAATAAATAATAAATAAGAAAGTCAACAAAAACTAAATAATAAATAAGAAAGTCAACATTGAAACAAAAGAGAACAACACAACAGTACATGTTTTTACCTTGCTTTTTCTGAGCTGGACATGTTGAAGAAGACAGTGCAGCAAATCAGACGTTTCCACCTCACCAAGCAAACAGAATGTACCTCAAACAATCACAACAAACACAAGGTTTTAAAGTGTCTTGCAAAGCATCATGGTACAGTGGGTGGGTCGGTCGGTCCAGGAATTCAACCTTGAAAAAGCGATTCTTTAATAAATTCTGTAGGGAAAAGTGCTAGATTCAGTACTTGATTCCAGAATGCAATAAACATTTAATTTCGATCATTAAATTATTCCGGGGGAATCGTTTTTGGATTTTCGTATGCCGATTATATGCCGCGTGGGTCACGTCTGGGACGTTACGTGGGGGGCGGAGACAGAAGCGTAGACAGGCGCGGCAAGCGGCCATTACACCACTCTGCTGGCAGCACGCGGCACTGAAAGACACGGCGGCAGCGTCTGTGAACAAAGAAGAGGCCTTGCCGATCACAGCCACGTGCCAACACAAAATGGAAGCGGCTGCAATGGCAAAGGCCAGTATGACAGGGGAGAAGGACGGCTACTCTGCGGAATGCAGAGGGGAGGCAGGTGTGACAGGGGAGAATGACGGCTACTCTGCAGAATGCAGAGGGGAGGCAGACATGACAGTGTCCCAATTGGGTTTGGGCAATAAGGAGCCATTTGATGGAGGACCAGTGGGATTGCAACGGTGTGCAAAAAACAAGGGCCCAAAAGATCCTGCACAACGCACAAAGGTAACACCGGCTGATGCTCACCGGTTTTCAGTCAATTCAATAGCAGGAGGTGCAGGCCCACACAAACCAAAGGAGGCCTCAGTGGAGTCAATTCCGGCAGTAACAGAAGGCAAGGCCTGCACAGATGGGATGGAAAAAGCATGTATACAGTACAGACGTCACACAAAGCAGGCCAACAGAAATGTGCAACCACCCAGCACATTCAAATCTACAAATATCAAGACACCCAGAGGGTATCATTCATCCACACAGTCGCCTTCTAACAAGGTCCCTAAAAAAAAAAAGGCATCGACAGTTACAAAAGCCACAGCGAGGCAAGCGAGCTCACCTCGTACACAGTGTAGCAGTAAAAAAGACACCAAGGGACATATCAGTGGTGTTGGGGAAGGTGGGAGCAAAACATCTGTTATGAGCACAAAGAAGAAAAATAGTCCTAGTAGGTGCGCATCCTCTGCAGCAACCCAACACGGGGAAAAAAAAGGTATGGTGGGCTGCGTCAACAGTCGTGAAACAAAGCGTGCTGATCGAGGGGATGTTGGGCCCAAAATAATGAAACCGTCCTTTGGCGAGGCAATAAAACAACCAGAAGTGCTCATCCGCAAGAAACAACGGCACACACACACATCCAACACAGCCAGGCGAAACGAAAGTATACATGGCATGAACGCTGTCAAAACCTGCAGTACAGTACTGTCGTCCAAAACCCAGGTGTCACTGTCAGAAATTGTGCCCGTGCTAGAAAAGTGGACAAAAAAACTCCCTGTGCCACAAAACACACACATTGAAAATAGTGGGAAAAGCATTATGTGTGCTAAGGAAAAGTTATTCAAATGCCCTGCCATGAGTGAGGACGAGATACGCATTCTGGTGTACCATTTTGATTCACGTGACTATGATTGTGTGTTACGCCACTACTTGCACCCCAATGTACGCAAGAATCGAATAATTGACAGAGTAATGAAAGACCTGCAGGAACAATGTGGTGTACTCAGAGAGCGCAGTGCGTTGATCAAGAAGTGGTATGATCTGAAGAACAAGCAACGACGTTGCCTTAAAAGAATACGTGATGACCTACGGCCACGTAAGTATGTGTGGAAATGACATGCCATAGCTGTGCAAGTTTTGTCGCGACTGACTGTACGAGTAGAAAACAACTGAAAAATGCATTTTGATCCACAGGCCACGAGAGGGAAAACCCACGGAACAAATACAGCCGCAAGACCCAGCCTGCGTCCGAATGGCAACCAAGCACCAAGTCAGGTAAAAAACCATTCACACACCTACACGCTACAAACTCTTTTTATTCATATCCTTCAGCTACCACTTCGGTACAGTTTTCCCCCCCCAAGTGCCTGCGTTCCCCTGCGATTGCCGCCGGTATACGCCCCACCTCCCCCCAGGGCCGGCCTAACCTTTCACAGCGCCCTGAGCGAAACCAGTTTTTGAGGACTATTAATAAAAAAATCAGTGTGACAGTCACCCCCCCCCCCTATAAGAATGATAGCAAAGCAGCAACAAATTGCACCCCATGTTATAGATGCAGTGCGTCCCCCCCCCCCAAAAAAAAAAAATGCCCTCAGTAAAGGTAGCCAGCTATAGGTGCCACCAGTATAGAGAATCAGGTGTAGGTGCCCTCTGTATAGGTAACCAGCTATAGGCGCCCCCTTGGAAGCCGGCGCCCAGAGCAACAGCTGTGGTCGCACAGGTCAAAGAACGACTATGCCCCCCCCCCCCCCGTGCAAGGGCCTGGTCTATCCAGATCAATGCTGGCGTGTGTTCCCATATTTCATATATTGTCATGCAATCCACAATTGTATAGCTATATGCACGGTCTGAGCAATTTTGTACAATCACACAAAAACTGTTGTTGTTGTCTTGACAGACCATCGACTCGCTGACATTCAGTCAACACAAGCGATTGCCGATGCACCGAATATTGAAGGTATGCAGAAATTCAGTTGTTGTTGTCATTTGTGCTGTCCCGAACCATTCGTCTAGCGAACCTCTCTGCGCCTCTTACTACTTGAGGGTCGCAATGACCCGGAGTACTACGCCTGCGCTGTCCCGCGTACCGCAATCCAGGCCGCGCTCCGCCGGCCAGCGCAGGCGTAGTACTCTGGGTCATTGCGACCCTCAAGTTGTAAGAGGCGCAGAGATGTTTTGATGTTTGCGGGCGAAAGCTTCGTGAACCGTACGCATCTGTATTTGTCATTTCCCTTCACTACCCCTGTGTGTTTTCACCCTTTGTGTGTGAGCCTTTACAATACCTGTTAAGTGTTTGTGTCTCCCTGTACCCACAAGGTGTATATGTTATCGACTTTGGGGCCGGCCGATTTGTACAGCGCAAAGGTTTACGGATGTTAACCTTCACCTAGGCGTACTAACCTTGAGAAAACTGAAATGCAAAGGGCTTGCTTCACAGAGCCATGCTATGTCATAGCATACTTGTGTGAAGCAAGCCCTTTGTGTTTGTTTTTTTGAGCTGTATGGATGTAGTACAATATAGTCAATGTTCTACTCGACCGCGTGCAACTGACTAGGCAGGCGGAGACACGGAAGCTGCCGAGTTGATACATTTCCCCATGTTCCGCTCTGCTGCAGCTGCCTGGGAGGTCTGTGTGTCTCCATTAACTTACATTGGTATCGCCACTTCAGAGGGAGCGGGACTTTCCGACCTGACACCGCTGGCGGTATTCTTTATGAATTCACATTTTGCTACATTTCTCCCGTTAAGCACAAGGCGGTAATTTCTCAATGTGCTCGGTAGTGTCTTTTTTTTCATGCGGAAAGAGCCTTTATGAATGCTGACTTTGCCGAGTGTTCGGTAAAGTCAGCTGTTTGTAGCATTTCCGCATGCGGAAATGCTTTATGAATGTTACCCGTAATGTAAGGGGGGAGCTTCCAGGATCAATATCAAAAATGCCGCAGAGTTTCCCTAGTAAATGCACAGCTGCAGATGGCAGTTGAGAAATGTAATAGGCTATCATTACTGTTGTATGGATCATTGTCCTGAACATTCTGCCGGTCTCCTTTGAATTGCAGAGTCTTTAATCGACCACGGTGCATGCGCAGCATTTGGCCCGAGAACTGATGTTGACCAGCCACCCACTATTGAAGGTAATTTTCAACCATTACATCTTCACCCATTTTCAAGTGCCGTGGCTGTTCTTCCCCCCAACCACATAGGGCTATATTAACAAAGACGGCTATATTACATGACCGTTTTGCGCGTTTAGCTGGTTTTTACCTTCAAACTATCAAAGTTGTGTGGGTGGAAACTGACAATAAGCAATTGCTTGGCTTTCTGCCCAAATACCCATACTCTCCATTTGCTTGTTTTCAGACCCTGATGGCGTCCCACTGCCTCAGCCTGCCCACGACGAGGCATCAACCTTGGAGCAACACCCACGCACCTTGGAGCAACACCCACGCACACATGAAGGTACGGCATAGGGACCTTGTACCCCTAGGGACATTGTAGGTATTAATGGGCCACAACACCCCACCCCTTCCAAGGTAACCTACGCCCTTGGAACAATTGCCGCTACTGTTATCCGGGCGCATCCGCCAGGTGGCGAACAAACTCCACCATAGTTACATCTTTCCGTACTATCCATGGCGGCATGGAGGGGGAATAGTAATTTCCGCCACCTGCCGGATGTGTCCGCCTAACGGATAAGTACCCAATTCCCTGTATGTGCTTCTTTGTAGGGATGCTCTCCATTTGGGGCAGATGTGGAGGGGGGTGGGGGGTTAACTGACCTTTAGGTGCTTGCAAACATGCGTACCAACAAGCGGTTCAACTCGACCTCACGTCACTACTGAACTTCCTCCTTCCGCTTCAAGTTCACGACTCCACGAAACGCAATTTGAACCGCTTGTTTGGACGCATGGTTGCAAGCATGTATTTTAACCTAAACACTTGGGCACTTTCAATTATGTAGTACCCGCATGACGCCACAACGGGCACACACCAAACCCACAGTACTTGTGTATTTTGCCAGCCAAAGCTCAGAATACAAACGTACTAGCTGGCATCATCTCCCACGGCCTAGGTCACAACGCAGCTAAGCAAGAGCCCTGACAGTGCACTGTTGTCAATATAATCTGCTAGGACTGGTTATCATGTACACATTCCTGATCAGCTTCCTTCCTTGCACCGTAGAAACCAATTGCAACAGTACACCCAACCATAGGCAATGTGGAACACAAGAAGCCAACATCCAATCCTCAAGTTCTGAAGAGCATTCTGGTAAGTTGATATCTTTGTGAACTAGACACCACACGGCAGCCCCGATTCAGCCTGAACAGTGTTCAGGGTGACAGAGCAGAGCTACGGGGATCTGGCGCCCGTACCCCTGTACTGGAGACAAATCATTTCAGCACATCTTGGTGGGAACACAGCTTTCTCATGGCTCGCTGTTGCATCCTTTTTACGCTACGTCCACCCAGTACAAGTGGGGACACAGTGCTGCAGTGCCAATCAAGCATTGATCCTGTCATCCCAGCACACAGCAAGGTTATCAGCTGTGTATAGGGAAGACAGGGCAGGTGCCTGATCAGTACAGTAGCATACTTTCAACACCATGAACATCACAGTACAAAGTAGCAGGAAATGTTCTGCTGAGAGACACTTCCTAATAGAAATATAACCCATCCCCTGAAATAATCCGTCGCACATCTTGACAGCACTAATTAATATTTCAAATTCATATTTCCGGGGAAAAACAGCACAAAGTCTGCATGTTTGGGCGCGCCCCAAACACCCTCCCATTGGTACTCAGTGCCTCACACTTTGGCCTCTGAAAGGTTCCCCATCACTGCCAACCCTGTTTTACAATCTGTTTGTATGTTTCCTACTTTTCTAGATCGACTGGGATTTCAGGAGAAGAAAAAGGCCATTTTAAAACGTTTGCACAAAACTGAAGCCGATGTCCACGAACTGAACCGTAAACTACAAAAACTACAGCACATTGAACAGCTATCCAAGAAATTGGAAGAGGATGTGGCAGCACTGCGCACTGCATTGGTGAACTTGTGAATAGTTGTTGAACATTCCCTTTTTGACAGTACTTTTGGAAACTATAGTCGTAGAGTTGCTAACCGTTACACTTATGGAACATACTTGTAAAAGTTTTCATTATAATAATTGAACGTGTAGTGGACCCGTTGGTACCCATTACACTTTTGAAACTGACTCACGTTTTCACAATCATGTACCGAACAATGTGTTGTGGCGTAGGAATTACAAAATGTTAAGTAGTCAGTTGATATTAGCATAGTATAAATAATGAAGGCTTCTTGGGGGGGGGGGGGGGTGGATTGTGGAGCTCCTATTAGGTAGCACATATGATGAACATGATCCTACTAATGTATGGGTCATTGCATGTAGAAAGGATGGCACACAGGTTGTTGTGAAATAAATTGCACCATGACCATCAACATTTATGGGGAAGTATTGTGCTCAGTTTATGCAAGAAAATCCACAAGTCCGTTTAGAATTGCACACCAGCGTCGAGGTGCTGGATCGTAATCATATACCAAAAAACTTCCAGGAGATCCGCAAACTCTGAATGACCCAAGTTCAATATTTTAATTCAGATAAAGTGACACATGCCATTCCATAACACACAGACGATTCGTTTCGGGGCCCCGTGGGGTCCCCTTTGTCAAGGTAACACCATTCTGTCTTTGTTACCTTGACAAAGGGGGCCCCGAAACGAATCGTCGGTGTTTTATGGAATTGCATGTGTCACTTTGTCTGAATTTAAATATTGAACTTGGTTCATTCAGAGTGTGCGGATCTCCGGGATGTTTTTCAGTTTATGCAAGAGGCTTGCCCTGGTTGGTCGGTGCCCCTTATAGCTATCGGATATGGTTAGGAGGAGCTTAGTATGTATGGCTCATTGGGTACCTACAAAATGACAGCCAAGATGTTGTGACTACATGTGCCCACACCCACCTGCAACACAGCGACAATGGACCCCCCCTCTGGACCGAATTGCCTCAACAAGTTCAATAAAAATGTTGGAAACGTTCATGCTTCTGCCTTTCTTTATTTCAATATAAACATGTTTTATTGTACAAGGAAAGTCAATCAAAATCAAGGGGGACATAATGTCATTGCATCGACACATACAATCTGCAGCTTAACCACTTGCCGACGGCGCACTCATACCACGCGTCGGCAAAGTGGCAGCTGCAGGACCAGCGACGCAGTACTGCGCCGCCAGCTGCAGGCTGATTAATCAGGAAGCAGCCGCTCGCGTGAGCGGCTTCTTCCTGCCAATTCACGGCGGGGGACTCCGTGAATAGCCTGCGGGCCGCCGATGGCGGCTCGCAGGCTAAATGTAAACACAAGCGGAAATAATCCGCTTTGTTTACATTGTAAGGCGCTGCTGCGCAGCAGCGCCGTAAGGCAGATCGGCGATCCCCGGCCAATCAGCGGCCGGGGATCGCCGCCATGTGACAGGGGACGTCCTGTCACTGGCTGCACAAGAGGGATAGCGTCCTGTGCAGCCCGGAACACCAGGGGGACAGGTAGGAGGGGGGGGGGGGGGGATTTCGCCGCGGAGGGGGGCTTTGAGGTGCTCGCAACACCGGCAGGCCGGAGCGATCAGACCCCCCCAGCACATCATCCCCATAGTGGGGGAAAAAGGGGGGCGATCTGATCGCTCTGGATGCACCCTGATCTGTGCTGGGGGCTGTAGAGCCCACCCAGCACAGATCACAAATAACAGCGCTGGTCCTTAAGGGGGGGTAAAGGGTGGGTCCTCAAGTGGTTAACCAAGGATCATTTGAATTTCTTCTGATCGCTGCTGCCTGCTCCCTCTCCTACCTGGCCCCCTGGTGTTCCGGGCTGCACAGGACGCTATCCCTCTTGTGCACTTTCCTGTCCTGCTGCAGGGGTCTGATCGCCGCCGGCTGCCCGCACTTTCCAGGGTGGTCCTCTTCAAAACCCCCCTCCGCAGCGCTTTCCGCCCTCCCCGGCTTTCCCTCCCTCTCCCATCAGTCTCCGTGAACTAGCATGGAAAGGCCGCTCCATTGAGCGGCCATTTCCATGCTATACCACTAACGACCCGCCTATGGGCGTTAGGCGGTCCTTAACTGGGTAAATACAAAAAAACAGCCTTGGTAGAAACACAGTAAAAACGCCTGTAATGAGTCTCTGCAGGGCCCATGCTGTAGCGCCTTCAACACAATCCAAAGGGAATATGAGGTTCGGCCACCACATTCTGCACCGGATAGAAGTTCTGAGTGGTAACCCTGAAAAAAGCAGATGAAATGTATCCATGTCCACTGTAGTCACCTGTACAAAGAAAAAAAAACAATTTTTAGTCGCCTGGGGCCATCAAGCTAACATTGTTCACTTTTACAAGATTTTTACTCACCCGGGGGTCTTAGCAGGCCCCCCCTGCACCTCACCGTGCCCTCGACATCACTTGCAGACCTCGACATCACTTGCATACATCTCCTGCTTGGTGAGGACACGAAGTACACCTCCCCTGGCCCATCCTCAGTGGCCCTGCCGTCCGAACCGGACAGAAACGTGGGGACAAGGGGAGGAACAGGAGTGATGTCGAGGACAAGGTATAGCTGCAAAGAAGTCTTGTACAACGCAGACACGTGGCTATATTGCAGAGAACTGGATAATTCCTCGCTACTACTGCCCAAAACGTGGCGTAGTGACTGCAGCTCTGGCACCTGGAGTCCACAAGGAGAAAAGTCAGTGGGGTAGTAAGGAGCTGTGGGCCCTGTGCAATGTTTGGGGCCCCCCAACCACTCTATACATAATTGACACGGCACACCAAAATCTGCCAATGGCAACTACAGTGTCAGAGGTGCACGAAGGGAAGGGAATGGGGAACAGTTTGTATTCAAGGTATGTATAGAAGTGATCATTATGAGCACAGGACCAATAGAGAGCTAATACTGTAGCTGAGGGAGGGCCCTCTAGCCCCGATGCGATCGCTACCTCTGCACCCCCTAACGAAAAGTACAATATGTTCTGTGTTTGTGCACAGGTTTGCAGTGGCCTGCACGTTGGAATGAATGATCCTTTTTTTTTTGTCACAGACCCTTCCTTCACCCACCCCCAACCCTTGCAAACATTCCTCAAATGTCAATCATTGTGTGCTGGAAATAGCTGTACACGCCCCCCTTGAATCGATGGATCGATCACTTTTCCATCGAAAGTCAGCGAACTTGCTTCCGATCGCCACACGATCGACGGCAAAATTCCGCTCTGTCCGATCGACTAGTCGATTCATATCGACTCTTTTTCGGTCGAATGACAACCCATTTTGCAACCGAATACTGATCGATTCGACGGGATTCTCAGGTCGTTCGGTCGAATCGACCGTAAAATCGACCAGTGTATGGGCTGCTTAAGGATGCTAAAGCAGCCATGCAACCATTGACTAAGTCCTCCAGGCAAGCAGAGGTGGATCATTCTCAGATTCTTTCTCAAGCACACTATCTGAAACAAGACTTAGGGAAACAAAATACACTAGTTACTGCCTTTAATGTTCCCATGGTACAGAGCAATTGGAGTATGGGAGGGCACAGGGAATGATGAAATGGACGGTGATGAGGCATTGTGATAAGATTGTTTCTAATGCAATATACATTGTAAACTGAAATATAAAAGGATATAAAAGACAAAATCTCTAAACATGTTTTACTTTATATGGCTCTCCCGTACATTACATATAATACTGGCTGTGTGTTAATAAAACACATTGGAATTTATGAATACGCCCTTACATGATTTACTAATGAATTATCACATGTTATATCATATAAAGTATGTAATATTACAATATAAATGATTAAAAGGTTTTGCTGCCACTTTACAGTACATGTAGACCTGTGCCTGAAGCTTAAAATTCACCCTGAAATAACCTGTAGCATCATGAGATAAGTATGTGTATTGGTAGTACTAATCCTATTTCCAGTTTTGGCTATAGCCTTTAAGTGCCTAATGCTTAATCCCGCTCTATCTGCACTCAAACCAAACAAGCTGCAGCTATTGGTTGTTTAGTCTATCCTTGATACTGGTAAAGAAACTAAAAGAAAAACTTTTGACAGTAGAGGAGGGAGAAGGGGAGATGAGAAAAGTTCAGTAGGTCATTAAAAGATCAGTCTTAATTTAGGGTTTCCAAAATGTGCGTTTAGGGTGTCCTGTGTTTTTTTTTATTTAGCAGGAATGAACCTTTAGAAGTAAACAAAGACTCTGATGGCTGATCATCATGATTTTGCATTCGTAAACATGTTCGAGAATTTTTCAGGAAAAATTTGCAAACTGCCATTAAAGCCCCATTGATGAACATCAAACACCTTCAGGACATCTCTGCAGCCCCAGTTTCTCTTAAAAAGGTTTAAAAAGTGTACAAAAACCCTCACAGTGACATGGCAGAGGGGAATCAAGGGCAAAATGTTTCTCCAAAAATATGTATTTTAGGCAGCTGCTTTTTTTTTATGTATAAATGCCAAAAGATACATATAGTTTCTAAAATGTTTCAAATTAAGGTATTTAGAATGGCTGCATTGTTAATATGCCTGAAAAATGTTGCAGCCACTGTCTGGGATGTTTAAATTCCAACCACAGTATGTGAGACCTGAAAAATTGGGCAATTTATTACCTGCCTAAAACATTGTTCTTGCAGCCATGCTGGAGGCTTGAAAAATTGCAGTTACCTGTGGAATGAAGTTTGAATTTCAGCTAGAGACAGAAGCCAGAAGAAAGTGGCATGCGCCAGGGTAATAATATTAACCTATTTTGGTTCCTGTACGTAGTTTCTACGTCCAGGAATCATGCGTGCTACCGCGCGCCCCCGCGGCCGATCGTGCGCATACACGCGCACTCCCGGCCGCGGATTCGGTAGCCAAGGAATCAATGTATCGGGCTATGGAGCCCGATCATTGATTCCTCTCCCCCGCTGAAAAAGCGACAGCTTCTCTCGGAAGCGGAGCTTTTTCTGGCCGTCTCCTTCCCGATACGTCACTCTAAGCGCGTGCTACGCTTAGAGTGACGTCATGTAAACAAACTCATGGCCGCCATCTTGTGGCCAAAAAGTAATACTACACCTGTAAAAAAAAAAAAAAATTAACACACATTTACATTATAAATCTATTGTTTACCTCCCACCCTCCCAAAACTACCCAAATAAAATGTTTACTATAAAAAAAAAAACCATTACAATAAAAAAAAAAACATGTAAATATTTACCTAAGGGTCTAAACTTTTTAAATATCAGTGTAAAGATGAAATATTTCTATATTTTTTTTTATTTTAAACTTGTAAATAGTGATAGATGCAAAACGGAAAAAATGCACCTTTATTTCCAAATAAAATATTGTCGCCATACATTGTGATAGGGACATAATTTTAATGGTGTAATAACCGGGACATATGGGCAAATACAATACGTGAGTTTTAATTATGGAGGCATGTATTATATTAAAACTATAATGGCTGAAAACTGAGAAATAATGAATTTTTTCCGTTTTTTCTTATTCTTCCTGTTAAAATGCATTTACAGTAAAGTGGCTCTTAGCAAAATGTACCCCCCAAAGAAAGCCTAATTGGTGGCGGAAAAAACAAGATATAAATCAGTGCATTGTGATAAGTAGTGATAAAGTTATAGGCTAATGAATGGGAGGTGAACATTTCTCACGTGAAAACGACGGAACCTGAATGGGTTAATCTTTGATTTTGGTAAAAGCCAATTGAAGTAGGACCAAATTACATATTGGGTGGTGATGGTGGTGCAGGATAGCTCAGCTGTGCCTGTGGCCATGGTCTGACATGAGTCCAGAAGTAAGTGGCATGTGCCAGGGTAATAATGTTAATTATTTTAGTATAAAGCAAATTGAAGTAGGACCAAATGAAATACTGGGTGCTGATGGTTGTGCAGGATAGCTGTGGCTGTGGCCAGGGAGGACATGAGGCCAGAAGCAACTGGCATGCGCCAGGGTAATAATGTAAATTTTTGTGGGGGTAAAACCAATTAAAGTAAGACCAAATGACATTCAGGATGGTAGTGCAGGTGCAGAATAGCTGTGTCTGTGGCCATTGTGGACATGAGGCTAGAGATGAGTAGCATGTGCCAAGGTAATAATATACATTTTTTGTTTGGGTGAAGCCAATTAAAGTAGGACCAACTGTCATACTGGGTGCAGTGGTGGTGGTGCAGAATAGCTGTGACTGTGGCAGGGTGGATAAGGCCTGAAGTAACTGGCATGCGCACAGATAATAATGCATAATAATGGTATTAAATGTCCATGCTGTAACCCAGAGCCGGATTAAGGCCAAATGGGGCCCTAAGCAAAGTAGACAATTTGGGCCCCCCTCGGAAAAAGTAAAGTGACTAGTACAATGAAAAAGTATCAGCGAAGGCTACTGAGAATCCTCTATAATACAATCCCTGTGTCCCTGCGTCCTCTCCTGTCCCCGTATTTCTGCGTTTGAGCTACTGCACATGTGTGGCACGCAGGCGGACGGATGCAAGGGGCAGCATGGGCAAGGTGGTGGTGTCACGACTGAGCCCCAGCACCTGTTATAAACGGGATGGCTTATGCCTAGTAAAGAATAAACTAACTAGTGCACAGATGTAGAAAAGTGCTGACAAAAAAGTGACAGGATCATGGAGAAAAGACTCGGGATAAAGTGACTAATGCTCTTCAACAATTAATTTATAAAGATTATACAGTAAAATCAGCAATGAATGTGATACACAAATCAAATAATCCTCAGTTATGATAACCATATCAAATGCCCTGAGTTGTTAATCCAATTCATGTCACATGACCTCAACTACAGCATCTATCCTCATTTCAAACAACTTCAATACATTAAATTCATATAAATCATTTGTATGATAAATTCATATGCAGCAGCAACACATCACGAAGTGGATGCATATGAGGGAATGAAGCAGTGTTTGCACTTGTCAGTATAGGCTGCAGAAAATGAGGTTGCCTCTTCGGTCTGTGCCTGTGCACTGGGGGAGGGGAGGATCAGATACGGGCAGCTCAGGGCAGGAGAGGAGACACAGGCTCCAGACTACAGCCTGTCACTCGCTGCTGGGTTGCTCTGCTTCAGGTGAAAAGTGCAGAGCTCTGGGGGAAAACACCTCCTGTTCGGTTTTTCCTCCCACTGGCCACAGCTAGATGTAGTGACAGGCAGTCATACAGATCGTTCTCCCTGTCCATTTGACACTTTACAGTGATTACCTGCTGCTGTGTAGAACAAGAGGAGGATGGATGAGCATCTCCAGCCCACACTGACTGCACTCATGTCCTGCACGCTACTCGAGTAGGTTGCCGTCCCGGGCATATGTGGGCGGGCTCTTGGCTGCCTCTCTCTTCACTCATTGGTGGAGAGTGTTGTGCAGATGAAAGATGATTGGAGGGAAGGAGGGACAGAGGAGGACGGCAGGACACATGACGTTACTGGCTCAGCGTCTGAAAACCAGCCTGCCCTGCTTGTGTAGCAAAGCACAAATGCTCGTTCGGATTCGCAGGGCCGGCTGCCACACACATTTTGATGGTGACAAGTATCAAAAACGGATGGTTAGCAACCCTGATGGGGCCCCAAGCAGGTGCTTCTGTTGACTGGTCGGTAATCCGGCCCTGCTGTAACCCTCTGATATGCACGCCTCATTAATTTTTATAAACGTTAAGCAATCAACACAGCTATGTGCTAGGTGAATTCACTTGTCTGTCACAATCCCTCCAGCTGTACTGAACGTCAGTTCGGATAGGACACTTGACTCGGGCAAGAAAAAATCTTTATGGCAAATTGTGACAGCTCTGGCTGCAGGTCAAGCCTGCACACCCAGAGGTTACTCGCTCCACAGTGATAGTTAACCTAAGGTAGTCGGATGCCTGTTGGTGGAGGCATTCTCTGAGGTTGCATCCAGAAGCAACCTCAGACATGATTGCTACATTACCACCAGCAGCATCAATTTCCCATGCTCTTGAAGGCAGGGGAGTGGTACTGTTGGCACCTCTTTGGCTGGTAATGGCTCTTCCTGTACAACCACCCTGAAAAGCAGAATACAGAATTATAGCATATGTCTCAGCTTGGTATGCTGCATTTTGGCCTCCCTCTGTGATTGCGGTAGTATTGCCACCATTTTCTGTTTGTACTGAAGGTTTAATAAAGTTGCCACCCAGTGGAGGTCTGTGTCCTTTATGATTTTGATATAGGGGTCTTTCCTCAGATAGGTCAGCATGTACTGCCCCATTCTGATGAGGTTTGAGGCAGAGGACTCCAGCTCCTGTTTCTCATCCAGGGCAAAATCATGCACCATGGTTTTGTTACCCCTAGCCACGGACAAGGCCAGAGTCCCTACAAAGGTGAGAAGCCCCCAAGAAGCTTGCTTCTTTTGCTCTTTCTCACCACCACAACTATGATCCTCCTCCTATGACTCCTCTACAGACTCGTCCCTATGTCCATGTACAGCCGATGACATTTCCCCCTCTCCACACAATGATCACACAACAGGCAGTGACCAGCAAAGGGGTATGGTCAAAAATGTCTGTGGCACTTTATGTTTTTTTTGGGATACACTGAGATTACTGATAACACACAGTACGGTTGGTCACACCAATGTTGGTGTACTGCTGTGTGGGAGTAACAGCACACGTTGTGTCACAAATGTCAGACACTCAACCACTTTTACACAGTGTTAGTGGGCTATAATGATCATACAGCCACTCATTACACTGTATAAGGGTGTTGTTGTGTTGATAGAACACACCACACCACAAAAAGACAACAACAACAAATAAATACAGCAGGGTCAATCCTCATAAGAAGGATTGGGGGGTCTCTAGCTGGTGAACTGCATGTAGCAGAGCACCTAGGAAGCATCTACACATCACAATATCACACAAACAGCCTAAAGGCTCGTACACACATCTGATCAAAGGCAACTACGGGTCCGTCGTCACCTCCCGCTGGGCGGGTTTTCAGCAGACAGTACAGCGTGTGTATAGTCTGTCGGTGGACTGATAAGGCTGTTTCTGAGCGATCCGCCGGGCTGCACTGTCTGCTGAAAACCCGCCCGGCGGGAGGTGACGACGGACCCGTCGTTGCCTTTGATCAGACGTGTGTACGAGCCTTAACTCTCACTGTTCCTCTACTCATCTCTTTTTCATCTCTCTCCACACTTACTAATGCAGAATGAAAAAAGATGCTTAATGGGCGTCTTGGGGTAGTGTCTAATTGGCTGTCCTGTCAAACCTGGGATTAGGGGGAAGGGTCAAAAATGTCCCCATGGGAAAGTATAGGTCAGGTGCAAACAACCATATAGTTTGCATTACTCGTGAGCACGTGAGTAGGGACCATTTGCTGGGAGCTGTTCGTCGCTGAAAGCATTCAGCTATCCCTACTGACTAAGCCACAAACAAACCCTTTGTTTCAGTGTAAAGGCCTGCTGATGGTTATAGTTCATTACGAGCACCATTTTGGATTTAAGGAAGTAGGTAGTGATCCATATTTAGAAATTTTTTTACACATGAATTTAACACAAATGAGGATCTCTCACCAGAGCTGACCCTGACACAGTGAAAAAAAAACCTGTTAATGAAAGTAGGAGGTAAAACATACAGTAAGTAAAATTAATCTCCTTAAAGTGGACCCAAATTAAAAATACAAGATTTCAGAAATAAAATCTATTTTCTAAATTATAATAATAAATAGCAGCCTTTTTTCAGCTGCATAATGACAAATATAAAATATTTTACATTTAATAGAGAAACCCCTCCCTTCCTTTCAAATTGCCGGGATTTTTCCGGCAAACTGGTGGAGTAGATGGTGTCTGGCAATGGAGGAATTGCTAATGGCTGCCCCCAGTATAACCCTAGCTATGAAAAGATAAGGGTGAAAAGCATGCACTGAAGTGATCATAGGTTTGAAGGAATGTTTATTTATCTTTGTATGTGTCAGAGTGGTGCAACTAAATATTTTTAATTAAAAAAATGTTTGGTTTGGGTCCGCTTTAAAGCGGAATATAACCCTGCATTTCAACTTTGCTCTAAAACATTATTTACAGTATTTTATATGCAACCAGCATTTTTTTTTACTAGACCAGCATTGGAAGGGTTACACAGGGCTTTAAAGTTCCTGGAGATTTCTGCAGACGCATCCGAAGTTGAAATAGATACATTTTGTTTACATAAATGTATCTAAGTGTTGAATGTGACTCACTCTCTCTCACTGAGAAGGAGCTTGGAGGACAGCCAAAGAGTGTGTAACATTTATCAATAGATACATTCAACTAAATAGAATGTATCTATCTGAACTTCTGTATATCTCTCCACGAAACGTTAAACCTCTGTGTTTAACCCTTCCAATGCTGTTCTAGTAAAAAAAATGCTTTTTGCATACAATATGCTGTAAATAATATTTTAGAGCAAAGTTGAAATGCAGGGTTATATTCCGCTTTAAAGTGAACCCGAGGCGGATTTTTTAAATCTTAATAGGACACAAGAGGCATGTTCTGTGCACAATGACATGGCTCTGTGTCCTTCTGCTGCCACGGCCAATCCCTCCAGGCTCTGCTGTCCTCCCTGAAAATAGCACCAAGCAGATTGTCGCTAGCTTTCCTTTTACCTGTAGCTTGTCAATCAGTATCCCCTCAATTACATGGCTCCCGATTCGCGGCTTAGCTTCCGATTGGAGGAAGCTAGCGGAGGTGGGGAGTGACATGGCTCCCCCTGCCGCCATGTAATTGAGGAGACACTGATTGACAAGCTGCAGGTAAACGGAAGGCCAGCGACAAGCAGATTTCTCACTAGCCTGGTGATATTTTCAGGGACAGCAGAGCCAGGGGGGGAGGGGGGGTGGGACTGGCGGTGGCAGCAGAAGGACACCGAGCCATGTCATTGTGCACAGAACATGCCTCTGTGACCTATTAAGATTTAAAAAATCCACCTCGGGTTCACTTTAAAGAATTATTTTTTTCCCCACAAACTAATCCATGAGGATCTGTTCACAAAGTATTGACTGTGGAGAAAACCTGATAAATGCCATCCTCACTGTAGCGCAACAGCTGTGGAGTTGATAGGCCACAGAGCAAAATTTAGCAATATGTGGAGATGGTAACATCTGTCCAGGTGAGGAGACTCCTTTACTCTGTGTCTTAGCTGAAAAATTCAAGATAGTGGCTGTGGACATGGGGCTTGGCAGTACTACTGATCTCTTTGGCTGCAGTACCACACACCTGTCTGGACCACACACCTGAAACAAGCATGCAGCTAGTCCAATCAGACTTCAGTCAGAAACATCTGATCTGCCTGCTTGTTCAGGGTCTATGGCTAAAAGTATTAGAGGCAAAGGATCAGCAGGACAGCCGGGCAACTGGCATTATTTAAAAGGAAATACAAATAGCAGCCTCCATTTCCCTCTTAGTTCAGGCGTCCTTTAACATGGTGCTGGCAATGAACCCTGATCATTAGTGGTAATCATAGCCTCTGCGTGGTTTGGGTCAGGTAGAGCCACGTGCCTGATATTTGGGTTAGTTTACTCTTGATCCGTATCTGAACAGCAACATACATAAAAAGCCTGAGTGGAAGCTGCTGAGAGAGTATTATCTGCAAAACTAAGCTGTTAACTAGTCTTAACACCATAATATCGAGTCTTCAAAGGACCGCTGTGACCAATTTGCCCATTTCTTCACAGACAAAGTCTCCGCTATAAGGTCCGCCATCCAACTTACAGCATCTGAGCCTAATATAGCGCCGAAGACCATTAGCAGAGAAAACGTAACACCTTGGTCAAACTTCAAAGAAATTGATGAAGAAGTCACATCAAGCATCCTCCTTCACCTCCGCCTAACTACCTGTGACCTGGATCCTGTCCCAACACAGTTCAAGTTGAACTACCCCGACCTGTTCGTACCGGTATTCCTCAAAATTGTTAATTGTTCCTTGCAATCAGGGATATTTCCTGCTTTACTGAAGGAAGCAATCATCAGGCCTCTCCTCAAAAAACCCTCCCTGGACCCAGATGCAATGACCAGCTACAGACCTGTCTCTAACCTCCCCTTTCTGGGCAAGCTAATTGAAAAAGCTGTTTACCTCCAGCTAGAAGCCAAAATCCTACAAAACAACAGTTATGACCCATTCCAGTTTGGCTTCAGGAAACACCACAGCACTGAAACTAACCTCATCCAAATATGCAACCACCTGCTCATGGCAAGAGACAGAGGAGAGTGCTCGATCCTCATACTGCTAGACCTTTCTGCAGCCTTTGATACAGTTGACCATGACATCTTGATAAACAGGCTACAGGAATACTGCGGCATTGATGGCATAGTTCTTCAGTGGTTCCAATCCTTCTTGAGTGGCAGAACCCACAAAGTGTCTATGGGGCTCTTCCTGTCCACCCCTGTATCACTTAAGTATGGGGTGCCCCAGGGCTCAATCCTCTCTCCCCTGCTTTTCACGATTTACATGTTACCACTTGGAAAACTAATCCAAAAACATGGCCTGACATACCACTGCTATGCTGACGACACCCAACTATATCTTTCCTTCAAGTCTGGTATGACAACTCTAACTATAAACGCCTGCTTACGTGAACTACAGCAATGGATGAATAACAACTGGCTGAAACTAAATGAAACTAAATGCAGACAAAACTGAACTCCTTCTGATTGGAGGGCAGAGCATGATAACAAAACAACTTAACTTGCAGTCTTCACCACTGGGAATAGGAGGCATGGATCTACGCAGTTCTGATCATGTGCGTAGCCTGGGAGTTCTAATTGATGGAGAGTTAAACTTCAGAACTCAAATCTCTGCTGTGGTGAAATCATCCTATTTTCACCTGAAGAACATTGCAAAAATCAAGCACCTCATCCCCCCAGAAGATCTGCCAACCTTAGTCCACGCCTTCATCACATCCCGACTGGACTACTGTAATGTTCTCTACACTGGCCTTCCAAAAAAGGTCTTGCACCGCCTAAAGCTGATACAGAATATTGCTGCCAGACTGCTAACCAACCCCGTCACTGCCACGTAACGCCAATCCTGCACTCCCTTCACTGGCTACCTATAGAATGGAGGGTCCTATTCAAGATCGGCCTACTGACATTTAAATCCCTGAATAATCTAGGCCCTGGATACATGAAAGATATGTTGCAGCTATGTAGCAATCCCCGCATTCTCAGATCCACAGGTTCTAATAATCTAGTCATACCCAGAGTCCACTTGGAATCTTTTGGTCCCAGAGCCTTCTGTCATGCTGCCCCTATGTTTTGGAACTCCTTACCTCAACAGATCAGGACAGCTCCATCCCTGGGCGTGTTTAAATCCAGACTGAAAACCCACCTGTTCAGTTTGGCATTTCCAGTAATATAACTTTTGTTGCGTGAATACTTCATCCTACTACCAATTACTGAATCTGAGAGAGCCTAAGCGCTTTGAGTCCTATGGGAGAAAAGCACTATAGAAATGTTATTGTATTGTATTATAAGAATTAAAAAAAGGTTGAATTAGGATTACGGTAATACTCTTGTCTCTAAGCTATATTTCACTGCAGGTTCACTTTAAACTAAAATGCCAAAAACACAACCTGCTATAACTGTAAGTGGATGCTGCAACTTTGAAATACTGTCTGAAGATAGATGGACAGAAGATCAGCTGAATACAATGTTTTTTTTCTTCCTCTTTTGAGAAATTCCCGTATTAATGAATGAACAAAGTAGTCGCTCTAATTTAATTCCCACTTACTGCAGACCAACACTGATGTTCTTCTGAACACTGTCCAATATTTTAAGAGACATGCTTAGTCTTTTACAGTTAATGTTTTGATTTGTTGCATTTCAGTTTAGAGCCAGGAAAGAATAATTTCCAGTAGCAGAGCACATCATTTCAGTGTAGAAAATGTGGGCAATTTACTGTAACTGTCAGATACTATCCTTTTTCAAACATCAGCTGATTGACTATTAAGGTCATCATACAAAAGCCACCCGCATCATGCATTAAACATTGTAATGTGGTGGCTCAGCTGAAACAGAGAGTTGGTCAGCTGTCCAGAGTCACAGCAGGAATATCCAGTGATCTGTCAAGCAATGATTGATTCATGTAGACATGCTCCAATCTTATTCTGATTACTCTGAGCATCTTGCCTGGTGGCCATTTCTGGTGTTGACAGAGTTTAATCCTTGAAGACTTGATGCAGATTTAACACTTTCCTTTGATTTTAAATGTCACAGTAGTATCAGCGAATTCAGCATCGCTTCTTCTGATCAGCATGATGCTGCAATTCAAATAAGTGATCGCAAAATCAAGTGTAAACTTTCTATTTTTAATGTGTTTGTTGTTAATCCTTAACTGCTGGAGGGACTCAGACTCTATTGTTTTTTGTACGAGAGACTGACTTTTACTGGATATAAGCTGCTTCCATCTGCAAAAGCACAGTTGTTCCATGTGCATTATTCATATACTGAGCTACTGTCTGAAAAATTACAAATGCATTTCAGATGTAAAAGTATGAATGGAAACATTTATATTTTTAGAAAAAAAGAGGTAGCCATATCAGTGAACATGATGAGTAGGTCTGTAAACAGCTTTGCACTGGCATTACATGCTGGTCATCTGATCCAACAGGGTGAGAGTCTTATGTTTGTACAAGTATTGACCAAGCTCAGGGGAAAAGTGATTTACCATGTTAGATTTTGTTTTGCTGCTTGTTAGCATATTCCCCTGGTCCTCTTCTATCTGCATTTCCCTAACCATAGAAAGGTATATTCATGTATAAATGCCACAATATAGCCTCTTCCTTGCATGTTACACATATGTAATTAGATGGTCGAATGAGAGACCTGTGTATGATGCAGGTATGCCTTCTTAACCACTTAAGGACCACAAGCTTTACCCACCTAGTGACCAGGCTATTTTTTACAAATTAGGCCACTGCAGCTTTAAGGGCTCGCTGCAGGGCCATACAACTCAGCCCACAAGTGATTCTCCCCCCCCCCCCTTTTCTGCCCTACCAACAGAGCTTTCTGTTGGAGGGCTCTGATCCCTGCCGGCATGTTTTTTTTTTTTTGTATTTATTTGTTTTTTTAATAATACATCTTACTATATTTTTTATTCCTATCCCTCCCTCCCTCCCCATGCCAGCCAATCACAGCGATAGGCTGTCATAGGCATCAGCTTATGACAGCCGATCGCTCCTGTGCATCTCAGGGGGCCAGCCATGTCACACAGCTGTCCCCAGTACATCACTGCTGTAGACCACAGCGCTGTACGGTGTAAATAGACAGTCTCTAACAGTCTGCTAGCGGCGACCATCATTCAAGCAGAGATGCGCGCTCATCAGCATGCACGATCTCCTGCAAAACCCTGCCCCAGAACTTCACTCCAATTGGTGTTGAGTGGTCCTGGGGTTGCCGTGGAGTGGTCATTTAGTAGCCAATTTGTGGTCTGAGATTGAAAAGCACATCTCCTGATCTGCACTGATATGGCTAGAAGCACTAGGGGTTACTTTTTACTACATTGCTACAGTGGAAGTTATAATACTGTTAAAAGATAACAAGTAGTACTTGTGAATGAGGGCTCAATGCCACACAGATATATGCAATTTAACAAATTGTTGGTTAATAGCACCAGTTATTTTTGACAGCTTTAAAGTACCCTCTTTCACTGAAATTAAGATATCTCCTGAAAATAAGCCCTAGCAGGAATTTTGAGCATGATTAAAATAATAGCCCAACCCCAAAAGTAAGCCCTAGCAGCAGTAAGGGGAAAAAGTATGGAAACTTGTGTTTCTACTGGAGCCGATGGTCTCGTGGGCAGGACCATTGCTCCATCATTGAGCCAATCAATGCACTCGCTGCTACTCATGATCTTTCCCATAAGCTGAAGATTAGGGACACAGCATCATGGAGCTGGGGGAAAGAAGAAGATGCAGGGGGACATCGGAGGACATGGGGGACAGCAAGGCATGGAGCTGGAGGTAGCAGGAGGATGCAGATGGACATCAGAGGACACAGGTCAGGAGACACCAGGAGGACATGGGGAATAAGGGACACAGGGAGGGGACACGGGGATAGAGGAGGACACAGGGACAGAGGTGAACACCAGGAGGACACTAAAGGTACAAAAGGTACACAGGGGCACACTAGAGATGGATCCAGCAGAGGAAGAGGCAGGAGGACACACAACACAGGAATTTGTGTGTTCATAGAAATAAAAGCTGTACCCTGAAAATAAGCCCTAGCACATATTTTGGTGCAAAAATTAATATAAGACACTGTCTTATTTTCAGGGAAACACGGTACCTAATACTAATGATGAGCAATATGGAAAGGGACAAGGAACTTTTGTGGGAATATGTTATTTTTGGGATACACACCTGTATGATTAAGGATGAGCTTCCGAATTCCGTGGATTGCTGATCTCCATGTTTCTGATCGGAAATCGGCTTTTCGTGGCCGATATCGATATGCATAAATTGGTATGTCGATATCCGCAGAATATTACATTGCCGAGACTTGGACATTTTCAGGCAAACAGAAGACTTGTAAGCATTGGACCAGTCATAGAATGCAGAAGTTTACTGCAGTTGCCTATCGGAAAGAGAACGAAAACAGATTCAGCGAAAAAGAGGATATTATTTTATTGTTACTGTTAACTAACTTTATTGACAAGAAAGAAAAATTATGTTCAGCAAAAATCAGAAATTCCAACATTTATCATAAAGGAAATCCGTTAGAAAGATATACATGATATCATAATTCTGCTATGGCCTATTGAACATTTTACACAGATTGGATGTTGTTCAGTTCAATAAAAACTTTTAATAAATTAAAATTGATTAAACACTAGATTTCTAATCTTCTAGATTTTCCCTGTGTACTGAGTGTTGCATGGTGGTATCCAGGTGAATTATTAGCCAGATATCAATGGTTTACCTCTTTTAAAGGCTACTTGAAATGATAATATGTAATATATACATAACTAGCTGACCTAAGCCCGTTTAAAAATGGGCTTTAGGTATTTCACCGCCATCTGCCCGCCGCGCGTGCACCCACCGCCCCAACGGCTGTGTCGGTGCAGGACATATGCCGTAGGGCAAAAGCACTGACACAGGGACACTTGTATTTTATACAGAGATGGCAAAAAAATGAAAGTAGTTTAAATACACCACAATTATTGATTTTCTGATGTCAACCTTGTTACCAAAATCTAAAATGAATTTTTTAGAAGTCTGTCATGAACTCATGTATATACAGGTTGGTTTGGGGAATCTTTGACAAATTACGTCAGTCTGCAGAAGTTGAACTTCAGTAATACGTCCCACTAAGATAACTTTTATGGTCAGTTATGTACTGTATGTCTACAGAAATTGTGACTGGAGACCCAACAAGTTATGGCACACCCAGTTTTTTAGTGGAAACTTAGTTGCTGGCTACAATACATGTCCTATTCAGCACGCTGTTCTATCATAACTATTAGCTGAATTGCCTCAGACAATTGTTTTAGATATTACATTTATTGCCTGCTATAAGAGTAAGATCTTGTATCAAATACAAACAAAACATAGTACATACATCTGAAAAGGATTGTTTACTGCATTCTAATATTATCTCTAAGAAGTGAGTGTTCTTATAAACAGGGGCTTCCTCATACATTAAATTATTATATATAATAAGCAGAGAATGGCAAAACATATCATTTTGTTGCTTTTTATGAGCTCTGTTTAGGAATCTAAATAAATAAGTAAACTGTATAATTTATGGGTAGAACACTGCATGCATTTTCATGTAAATTGTGCTTATGTACATTCAGTATGAGACCTTTTCAGGGAAGTTACACTTCTGAGATCCCCTGCCAGCATGCAAGAAAAAAAAAAAACTCTGAGGACACTTGTGTTCCTTGAAGTAATGTTGCTGTTTTGTTTTGCAGGCCTCCTCATGCCAGATCTTTGTTTGCTATAAAGAGCTTCTGATCTTCTTGCCACCAGAGGGCACTGTGGTATACAAACAGACTATCTCCCCATTTAAGATAGTCAATTAGGTGTACATGTAAAAATAGTGCCGCTGTTATTTGAGCATCGGGAAAATATTATAATATTGGTAAAATTACTAATATCTTGCTATTGGTCAGTGGCTAATTCCAATAGTAGAATATTGGTAATTTTTGCCGGTATTTAACTATCACCGAACTCTTTTTTCACGCTAACCCCCCTCCTCTAACCAATGATGCCTAACATGAACCTATCCACCCAACCCGCTGCAATCTCCTCCCATATTCCATATCAGTGCTACATTCTGTGCTAAAAACTCCCTCCGCTGATCTCTAAAAAATTACTGCTATTTACAGCGGTGCCCAAATTTGACTGTGGGTCCTGCTGTAGCCACAATTAACATTGTGGTTTATGCGGCGCACTTGGCCGCTGGTGCACAAATAACCTCTTCTGTCAATAAGATGCTAGTAACTTTGAGTTGATGTAATTTTTTTATAACATTATGCAAATTTATGCATGTTGGAATTGGACCAATTAAAATCACCAGCCACTGCATTTGATTGTCCAAGCTGCACAAATTTGCAGAAGCAGGCCCAAATTTACCTCAGAGGAGCCTATAGGCACAGATGTCTTGGCACCTTAGAGTTTGCCCTCTAGGAAACTACAAACCCCCGCTGAACCGCAGCGCAAGTGTGCTGGCTGTCCCAGCTGTCACTTCTCTCTTACTTCCCTTGCCCTTCATAGGTAGCTACAGGTGCCCCTTAGTATTAGGTAGCCAGACGTACCCTCAACGTTAAATAGCTAGAGTTGCCCCCAAGTATTACATAGCTAAAGGAACCTCAAAATTAAGTAGCTAGAGGTGTCCCCAAGGATTAGGTAGTTAGAGTTGCCCCTGACTGAAGGGAGATTTCGTCAATTCAATTCCTAAAGACTGTTGAGTAATCTCTTATTTACTATCTCATCAGGACTCTGCATGGAGAAAGAGGGAGGGAGACAGGCACTTGAGGAGAGGAGTGGGACGCCTTTCCATCATAAGGTGCCTGTAGGCACGTGCCTACAGTGCCTTATAGTAAATCAGGCCCTGTGCAGAAGATAAGCATAACATTTGCATGGACTTAAAATTATTAGCATCCCAGTGAGCATGTCTATTCTTTACACAGTATATTGGTCAAATAGCATGTGTACTACTATACTGCTGTTTAGTGCCACAAAGATAAGGAGCTGCTTGAACTACTCTATCTATCTATCTATCTATCTATCTATCTATCTATCTTTTGGTCTTCCTACACACACACACACACACACACACAATCCCCGGTCTCACAAATGTTCTATGTTTTCATACTGAACACACTGCTGCCTCGCCTTACCTACCATTTGAAGTATAAACTTTATTGCATTAGTTCAGTTCAGTCCACTTATTCTTATTTGCTTGCCTGCTGCTATGCTTCAGTATACCATTTCCCAAGAACATCTCACATCAATGAGGGAGACTAAACGACACTTAATCATGCAGAAATACAATTATCTTGTCCCATTTGTTAGTTTGATGGGGCAAATGCTCCTAAAACAATAGCAGCATGAACTTTATATAATTGATGCTATATCAGAAGCTGGTATCACTTTCTAACTTTTATATTGGTCATATATACAGTTTATGGCTGTAACGGCTGAAAACTTTTCTTTGAGTCCTTTCAAAAGTGCTACTGCGCAATCATAATAACAAACAGGGATATCCATTGAAATGACTCAGTCATATAATATTAACAAGCATAATGTTGACAGGCCAGTAAGTTTAAAATAAGCATAACAATTCACACTTGCATCTAACATGTGAATCCACGTTATTGAAAGTGAAGGAACTGAGAATAAAAGTACAAGAAACTCCACTGACTTTACATATGGATTAAATCTCAGGTGGAGGTTAATAATCTTCAGAAAAGAGTTAACCCTGGGGCTAAGAGATACTCTTAAATATCTAGGGCTTATTCATCATTGCCAGAATTGACTTGATTTTTTACTTTGTGACTGGCAATATCTCTTGAGACGAGATCAAAAATATAATTCTCTCTGTTCGTAACCCCTTTTGACCAACCCTAAATTTAAATCCTTCTGATGTCAGCAGAGACTTCTAAGTTTTGCAGACACGATGCTCAAGGCTGCCAATCTGAAAGTTTGACAACAACTCTTTTTATGTCAATTTTACCAAATCCTCCACTGTTAAATTACTGAAATCATTAATTAAAAGAAGCATGTTAAAAAGAGACCTATATATCTGTTTTTTACTTGATGTGCTAGAACAAAAGAATATTTTCCCCAGACTGTCAAAATTTAGGGCACTCATTTTCTTGACGTCTGAACAGGCCAATGCAACTGATATGAGTTATGAGCATGTAATCCTTTACGGTTATTAAATAGCAATGTGTGTGTGCATCTGTGTGATGTAAGTGTGTGTGTTTGTGTTTGTGTTAGTGTGTGCAAGTGCATTTGTGGGTGGATTTCCAACAGTTTGATATGTCTTGGAACTTTTGACCTGCATGGATTTTGTATTGGGGCCCAATACTTTTTTGAAAAATAGTCAATGAGCAGATGAGTGCATAAGTTAACTTGGTTAAAGGCATTAATAAAAAAAAAATTAACACATTTCTTCTAGTTACCCTTAGCTCTTGCAAAGTTCAGGAACTGGAAAAGCAGGACCAGAATCAGACATATGAATAATGCTTAGTTAAAGCCATAGCCACTCAACAAGCATGCAGATCAGGTGCTCTGACTGAAGTCAGACTGGATTAAATGCATGCTTGTTTCAAGTGTGTGATTCAGCCACTGCTGCATAGTTACATAGTTATTTGGGTTGAAAAAAGACATACGTCCATCAAGTTCAACCAGAAAACAAAGTTTAACACCAGCCTGCTCCCTCACATAATAATAATCCGAACATTTGTATAGCGCTTTTCTCCTGTCGGACTCAAAGCACTCAAGAGCTGCAGCCACAGGGACACACTCAAGAGGCCACCTTGCAGTGTTAGGGAGTCTTGCCTTGAACTCCTTACTGAATAGGAACTGACCTAGCTAGGATTCAAACCCTGGTCTCCCATGTCAAAGGCAGTGCCCTTAACCAGTACACTATCCAGCCACGGTACCTATCCAGCCACATATCCCTGTTAATCCAGAGGAAGGCGAAAAACCCTTACAAGGCAGCCAAAGAGACCAGCGGACTGCCAAGCAACTGGTGTTGCTTAAAAAGAAACATCCATATCCCTCTCTCAGTTAAGGTTCCAATCAGGCCCGTTTCTAGGGCCGTGCGGGGCGTGCCGCTGCCCAGGGCGCTGTTGGGAGGGGGGGCGCTATAATGGAGGGGGGAGCCGGAGCCGCGGGGAGGGCAGCCCGACCTCTTCCTCCCTCTCCTCTCCCGGGCGCCCTCCGTGCTCCCCCCTCAGATGCAGAGTCCGTGAGCAGGCAGGAAGCGCTGTTTACAACTCACCTGCCTGGCTCTAAGCGCTGCTCTCTCGCCGCCGGTCTCCTCTCTCTGTATACATACTGATACACACGCTGCTTCCTGTTTAGCCGGAAGCAGCGTGTGTATCAGTATGTATACAGAGAGGAAACGACCGGCGGCGAGAGAGCAGCGCTTGGAGCCAGGCAGGTGAGTTGGAAACAGCGCTTCCTGCCTGCTCACGGACTCTGCATCTGAGGGGGGAGCACGGAGGGCGCCCAGGAGAGGAGAGGGAGGGAGAGGTCGGGCTGCCCTCCCCGCGGCTCCGGCTCCCCCCTCCATTATAGGGGACAGCTACCTATCTAAACTATCCTGGGGGCACCTACCTAATCTAACCTACACTGGGGGTCAGCTACCTAATCTAACCTACGCTGGGGGGCAGCTACCTATCTAACCTACGATGGGGGCAGCTACCTATCTAACCTATACTGGGGGGCACCTACCTAATCTAACCTACGCTGGGGGGGCAGCTACCTAATCTAACCTACGCTGGGGGCAGATACCTATCTAACCTATCCTGGGGCAGCTACCTAATCTAACCTACGCTTGGGGGGCAGCTACCTAATCTAACCTACGCTGGGGGGCAGCTACCTAATCTAACCTACGCTGGGGGGCACCTACCTATCTAACTTATACTGGGGGGCACCTACCTAATCTAACCTAAACCGGGGAGCAGCTACCTATCTAACCTACACTGGGGGGCAGCTACCTATCTAACCTACACTGGGGGGCAGCTACCTAATCTAACCTACGCTGGGGGGCAGCTACCTATCTAACCTACACTGGGGGGCAGCTACCTAATCTAACCTACGCTGGGGGCAGCTACCTATCTAACCTATCCTGGGGACAGCAACCTAATCTAACCTATGCTGGGGGGCAGCTACCTAATCTAACCTACGCTGGGGGGCAGCTACCTAATCTAACTTACGCTGGGGGGCACCTACCTATCTAACCTATACTGGGGGGCACCTACCTAATCTAACCTACACTGGGGGGCAGCTACCTATCTAACCTACACTGGGGGCAGCTACGTATCTAACCTACACTGGGGGGCAGCTACCTAATCTAACCTATGCTGGGGGGCAGCTACCTATCTAACCTACACTGGGGGCCAGCTACCTAATCTAACCTACACTGGGGGGCAGCTACCTAATCTAACCTACACTGGGGGGCAGCTACCTATCTAACCTACACTGGGGGGCAGCTACCTAATCTAACCTATACTGGGGGGCAGCTACCTAACCTATACTGGGGGGCACCTACCTAACCTATACTGGGGGGCAGCTACCTAATCTAACCTATACTGGGGGGCACCTACCTATCTAACCTATACTGGGGGGGCAGCTACCTAATCTATCCTATACTGGGGGGCACCTGTCTAATCTAGCCTATACTAGGGGGCAGCTACCTAATCTAACCTATACTGGGGGGCACCTACCTATCTAACATATACTGAGGGGCACCTACTTATCTAACCTATACTGGGGGGGGGGGGCAGCTACCTATCTAACCTATACTGGGGGGGCAGCTACCTATCTAACCTATACTGGGGGCACTTATCTAACCTGTATTGGGGGCACCTACCTAGCTAGCCTATACAGGTGGCAACTATACTGGCTACCTATATTGCAGGCACCTACCTAAATAACCTATACTGTGGGCGCCTACCTATCTAACCTATGCTGGGAGCAACTATTCTGGCTACCTATATTAGAGGCCCCCACCTAGCTAACCTGTACTGGAGCACCTACCTATCTAACTTATACTGGGGACGCCTGCCTATCTAACCTATACTGGGGGCAACTATACTGGCTACCTATACTGGAGGCACCTACCTGGCTAACCTATAGCGGGGGCAACTATACGGGCTCACCTATGCCTGGCTACCTATACTGGGGTACCTATTCTTGGCTACCTATAGTGATGGGACCTATACTAAGTGCAACTAGACCTGGCTAACCTATACTGCGGGCACCCATACCTTACTGGGGGGGCGCAATTTTTACACCCTCGCCCTGTGTGCATTTTAGCCTAGAAACTTCACTGGTTCCAATTAATGGACTAAAAGTAGCAGATAAAATAGTAAACCCTGATGGGGTGAGTGAGTGAAGTGGTTTTCCTTTTTTTTTCAGCAAATAATAATTAGTTAACCCTTAGACTGCTGCTGACATATTTAGGTGTTTTTGTTTCTCCCATCTCCCCATAATTCTGTGTCAGTGTCAACTTTACACAAATGGTAAATTGATGACTTGGCTTGATATATGCAAATCAGGCACATGATAGACTCCCCTCCCAGGGAGCCTACATGGAACAAGGGCATCTGTTAATTTGGGTGCATGTTGAAGCTGGTAGTAGAATATTGGTTATATTACCATCCTGGTATTCTACCATCAAGTTTGCAAACCTAACTCTCACTCCACCCCCCCCCCCTCCCCTATCATGGAAAGTGGTACAGAAAAAGGACTGCAAGTAGTGTGATGCATGGTATACTGGCAATAAGTGAGTTACCTGGGTAACATGAGTGGCAATATTTTCACAATGCACACTATGCAACTAACATAAGTACTGGTAAAATTGCCATGCACTACCTGTGCACAGCAATGTTACCAATGTTATTGAACCAAACACATATTCATTTGTTGGTATGTTACAGATTCTGTTTACCTATTGTACTCTTGACTGCCAACTCTTTTCTATTTGTTGGCATGATGGTCATGTGATTTTTGCATGATGTAACACATAATCATTGTGCCACAGAACTGAGAAACATGGGAGGGAATGTGGTGCAATTACAGAGCCAGGAGCCTCTTGCAAATTTTACACTGCCACCCTCTCCCTTCCCAGCAGTGTGTGAGTAATAACACATGAAAGGGATGACCAAACTATAAAGGTGCCCATACATCTAGTGATGTATGGGCAGATCAACCAAGAAACAGATTTATCTCTGATCGAATCTGATCAGAGAGAGAACTATTGTCTGCTCATACACCGCAGGCCGATCAGCATGACATCTCTTAGAAATCAGCCTCGCTGTGGCTGCCTTGCTGCCACTGTCCCTTCCCCTAAATGTTATTGTGCTCCCCCCAACCCAGTGCCATTGCATTACCTGTTCCAGCTGCTCCTGTTATACCTTTCGTATCCCATGTGGCTGCTGTGTATAGCATGTGTGGCCGGTGTGACTTCTTACATGCATCAGTGCTATACACAGCAGTTATGTGGGACACAAATGGAAGAAACAGAAGCAGCTGGACACCCGTGGCAGCAGGTACAGGTGAGATTTTAATGCGCAGGCACATTAACATTTTGGGCAACAGCAGCCGAGAGTTCCGTCACGTTCATCACCCATTACTGCATACCACACCCAATCGACCACATTGGCCAAAGGTTTCCATGATACATTTGGCACGAAATTGGTGGAATCGTGGATTGCGGATGCACATTATAGCACCAATTTTCATCCTATTCTATAAAACTATCAAATTCGATGGTCGATCAGACCACAAAATCGCTGGAAGTATGGCCACCTTTATGACCCTCAAGTCAAGTCTAAAGTAAAGGTGCACATGCTAGCTGATAATTTTCTGAACCAGTGTTTCATGACATCACACAAAGTGATGGCACACCGGATCATTAAATACAGTGATGCCTAAGTGACACTTGAGTCCATATTGTCCATCCTTACCCCATCCACCATAAGCCACTATGTTATTCGCTGGACCACATCATATGAGGGTCATTTGTAGCTGTTTTTAAAGTGGAGAATTTATTTTAATGTTTTAAATACAGATTGTATCTAAGCAGAGGATAATATTTTATATATTATTATTATTTCTTAAACTGTACACCTGTTGTTCTGATTAGATTATTAAGGCTACCATTAATACTTTTTCTTTCAATCAAATTTCCCATTTGAAAGATTAATTCATGTTTAAATCTAAACACATAATTTACTGTATGTGGAGTGATATACGTAGAAATGGTTCCTGTATCAAACCTTTGCTTAATTTTTCATTTCCTTATTTTCGATAAGGTGATGCCGCTCCAGAAATGCAGGGAAACAGGTGTTAAGAATAAACCATAACACCAAAAAATGAAATATAAAAAGAGGTCACATATTCACTTAAACTCAGTATGGAATATTAAGAAAAGAGATACAGGCTCTGAATTTTTGACAGATAATTTGTGAACCGGATGCCTGTGGAAGGAGATAATTTCAACATACTGCATGTAGAAATGCTCCAAAAATCTGTAGAAGTAAGCACTGGCATATTTCCATGTTTCTTTTAAAGCATGAAAAATATAAGCAATGTTTCTGAAGCTTAGAAAAGAAAAAGAAAACTCCCAAATGCAGCAGCTGAATCTGATAAGGTCATCGTTTCCTTATTTCTCTGCCTAAGCAAACAGATGTGTTCAGTGGAAAAAACGAAAGGAAGTCTAAAATCTTAAACTAGTATTTGGGTTAATTTGAGTCATTTAAAGGGAAATAACATCCAAAAATACAGCTGTCATATTTGCGCTGCCATACACTAGATTAATAGCATGTATGCATGACACAGCTAAGTTTGTTTTACATCCTGTAAACTGCTGACATCCGCTCCTTGTTGTCATATCACAGGTTGAGAAGGGCAGCACAGTTTTCCCCAGTGAGGCTATGGACTCAAGCTCCTCCTAAAGTGAATACATAGCTGGGGCTAACTGTGATATTTCACCTCTGCAATGCTGTCTCAATCTGCACAAGAAAAGTTGGATATTTTTGGAACAGGTCCAAAGATGCTTTATAGGATTTCAACTGAACTGAAACCAATCAAGTACAATGGTTAGTCATCTAGTTCATCTGGTTATCTAGTGAAATGGCATGAGCTATCATTTAGAGTACTCTTTGGACTATGTTACCCAACACATTTACAGTGTACCAGTAGGGAAAAAAGTGACCCTGCTGGGTACTCACTTCGGGAGCGGGAAGCCTCTGGATTCTAGAAAGGCTTCCCCAGTCCTCCTCCACTGGCTTGTTCCAACGCTGGACCCCTGAAAAAGCGATTGTCGATAGCTTGCACATGTGCAGAAACGCTGAGTCCATGCTAGATCGGCCTGGCTGAGGAAGATGGAGGAAACCTCTCTAGAATCCAGAGGCTTCCACTCCCAAGGTCAGTATTTAAAAAAAAAACTGTAGCAAACCTCAAAGGTTTGCTTAAATGGAAGCTTAAGTGACATGTGACATGATGAGATAGATGTGTGCATGTACAGTGCCTTTCCAGGTGCACCACTGACACTAGGGATATAAGGGGGCTCTTATTTCAACCTGTAGGGAGGACAAAGGGGACTTCTGCCTTATTGTTGGGGGGTGGGGGTGGATTGATTATTGGGAGACACTGTAATACCATATAGTAGGTGATGTTTTGGGGGTAAAGGTGCCAAATTAGGTGTAGTTTTTAAAGTAAGGGTGCCATATTAGGTTTCGTCTTTGGGGTAACTATGCATACAGTATTAGGTGTGGTTTTGAGAGTAGAGATGGCCCGAACGGTTCGCCAGCGAACGGTTCCCGGTGAACTTCCGGTGGTTCGCGATCGCGGAGAACCGCAAACTTTTCCGGAAGTTCGATTCTCCCCCATAATGCACCATTAGGGTCAACTTTGACCCTCTACATCACAGCCAGCATGCACATTGTGGCCAATCAGGCTACACTCCCTCCTGGAGCCCCCCCCCCTTATAAAAGGCAGGCACCGCCAGCCATTATACTTACTGGTGTGCCTGCAGTAAATAGAGAAGGGACGGCTGCTGCAGACTCTCTCATAGGGAAAGCTTAGTTAGGCTCTTGTAGGCTTGTTAGCTTGCTCATTGCTGATTCTTATTGCTAAAATAGCACCCCACAACAGCTCTTTTAAGAGCTAATCTTGTTCTTGTGATCTATTTTTTTTTCTGTGTGTCCCACTGACACTTGTGTTGCATAGGCAGCCTTGATAATTGATACTGTGTGTGTGCCACTGCCAGGCACAGCACATTCAGTGACTACCTGTGTGTGTGACAGGTGCACATTGTAATACACATTACTGCATATACCTACCTACCTGTTGTTCACAGTGCACCCACCTACCTACGTGAGCGCACACAGTGTCACTGTGCCTGTCCGCTACCTGTCTGTGTGTGTGTGACAGGTGCACATTGTAATACCCATTACTGCATACACCTACCTACCTGTTGTTCACAGTGCACCCACCTACCTATGTGAGTTGAGCACATGCAGTGTCACTGTGCCTGTTCGCTACCTGTCTGTGTGTGACAGGTGCACATTGTAATACCCAATACTGCATATACCTACCTAGCTGTTGTTCACAGTTCACCCACCTACCTACGTGAGCGCACGCAGTGTCACTCTCACTCTGCCTGTCCGCTACCTGTCTGTGTGTGTGTGACAGGTGCACATTGTAATACCCATCACTGCATATTCCTACCTGTTGTGTTCAGTGCACCCACCTCATCACTGCATATATCTACCTGTTGCGTTCAGTGCACCCACCTACCTACATGAGTGCACGCAGTGTGATATACCACTCTGCGCATACCTGTTAACTGCACCTGTGTGACTGCACGTTGTATTAGTCAATAAAATGTAGAGAAACCGAGAGCCCAATATAGTGTAGTATGTTAAGCATAAATGAAGTAAAGGTTATTGTGAGAAAATTATACTCACAAACGTAGGTTACCACAAAGGCAACCACTGTATAGGCAGGTGAGGAGATTAGACCTGTCCTCACTCAGGGATAAGAGGTCGCTCTCTGTAGATGCGAAAGGGTGTAGATCACCCCTCCACCAGGGGTGGACACGGTATAGCAGTAGGAGAACAGAGGCGTCAGCAGGATAAAAGCGGATAAAAACTTTAAAATTTGCTGGGAGGAAGTGGTGGACTTACCTCCATAAAGCAGACACAAAAGACTGTCTGAATAGCAGCAATCACATTTATTAAATAGTACCCCAAAAAAGTGCAACGCATTTCGCAGACCCAGCCCGCTTCATCAGGCAATAAACGTGGGGACAAAACAGAATTTTGGCAATAGCAGGTGTAGCGCCTCAGTGAGCGGTGGCAGAAGAACAACCACAGCAGGCGTCGCAGGGGGCTTGTGCTGCTCAACATTCCTGTGGTATTGTTCGTGGCTGGGAGGAGGAGGAGGACTTACCTGACGTCACTGAGGAAGAGCAAGAGGAGATGGATAGTACGTCTGGATCCAACTTTGTGCAGATGGTGTCTTTTATGTTGTCCAGCCTGTTGAATGACCCCCGTTTAACAAAACTAAATAGGCACAAAGTGGTGGACATGTTACCAACTCACCAGACGGCAGAAAGGATGCAGCACATGCAGAACAAGCTGGCAACTATGCTTTACAATGCATTTAAGGGTGATGTCACAGCACAACGCAATAAAGGTACCACTGCCAGTAATCCTCCTCCCATGTCCACGCAGGCAAGGACAGGACGCTCCAGCGATCTCATGGTGATGTCGGACATGCGGACATTCTTTAGTCCAACGCCTCGCCTTAGCACTTCTGGATCCACCCTCCACCAACGCCTGGACCGGCAGGTAGCTGACTACCTGGCCTTAAGTGTGGATGTAGACACTGTGAGCAGCGATGAACCCTTGGACTACTGGGTGTGCAGGCTTGACCTGTGGCCAGAGCTGTCTCAATTTGCCATCCAACTTCTGTCTTGCCCTGCCTCAAGCGTCCTGTCAGAAAGGACCTTCAGTGCAGCTGGAGGCATTATCACTGAGAAGAGAAGTCGCTTAAGCCACAAAAGTGTTCAGTACTTGACCTTTATCAAAATGAATGAGGCATGCATCCCGGAGGGCTACTGCCCGCCCGAAGACTAAGTCAGTCCCCACACAGCATCTCTGTCTGTATGCCGTGTGACTGGCTGCCTGCCCCAAGACTAAGTCTCTCCCCACACAGCACCTCTGCCCACAGGCCGCTTGACTGCCTTCTCCGCCACCACCAATAGGGTCAAGGACTCCAGGCGGATTCCTGAATTTTTAAGGCCGCTGCTAGCAGCGGCCGCTGTAATAATTTTTCTGGTGCGTGTACATGCCTGCCTAATTTTTCTGGCTGCACTGAGGCTGCAACAACAAAACAAAAGGCATGTACATGTGCCCATTCCCCTTCGTGATCATTACCTTGCCGCGGTGAAGGGGCTTGCGTATCACAATGAAGCAATGACCACAGGCTATATGAGTGTCTCGGGGGGTGGCACACCCCCGAGACACTTCATTGTGGACAAAACAAATTTGATCAGCTGGACAGTCACTGTCATCATTCAGCTACCTCAGCCCGTCGACCATATGGGCTGGAAAGCTGCCATCACCTGCACTCTCGTCATGGTCCAGCACTGCCATCACTACACAAACAGCTGTTTGCAGTCACTGATTACCTTTCACTGCATCTTTGACTACACATTGTATTATACCTGGCAGTCAGTGCATACCTTTCCCTTGAATGGATGGCAGACTTGCCATCCATAACAGATTCTCGTTAAAGGTAGTAAAGTCTATCAGTGTCATATACAGCAGGGCCTCGAAAGTCCTTCTGTATTGGTATTTTTGGTCACTATCTAGGAATGTGCATGCCATGCCTGCTGCTTTCCTTGGATGTGTGGTGGTGGTAGCCGTTTCTTAGGCTCCCAATCCAGACCGGAATTGAACCAGGATTCCCCGGCCATTACCCGTGGTCACTCTCAATGCTCTCCATAACAGATTCTCATTAAAGGATTTAAAGTTGATTCCTATCACATATACAGCAGGGCCTTGAAAGTCCTCCTGTATTGTTACTTTTGGTCACTACCTCGGGACGTGCATGCCATGCCTGCTGCCTTCCTTGGATGTGTGTGGTAGTCGTTCCTGCTCCTTTGCCCACAGCGTGCCTGCTGCCTTCCTTGGATGTGTGGTGGTGGTAGCCGTTTCTTAGGTTCCCACTCTGGACCGGAATCGAACCAGGATTCCCCGGCCATTACCCGTGGCCACTGGTCACTCGCAATGGCAGACTTGCCCTTCATAACAGATTCTCGTTAAAGGATTTAAAGTTGATTCATCTCACATATACAGCAGGGCCTCGAAAGTCCTCCTGTATTAGTATTTTTGGTCACTACATCGGGACATGCATGCTATGCCTGCTGCCTTCCTTGGATGTGTGGTGGTGGTTTCTTAGGCTCCCTCTCCGGACCAAAATCGAACCAGGATTCCCTGGCCATTACCCATGGTCATCTGCAATGGCAGACTTGCCCTCCATAAAAGATCTCATTGCAGGTACTGAACAGCAAGCAGAACAAGTATTTTAAAAAATAGATGTAAGCTTTAACAATGGTAGAGAAAGAACCATCGAAAGTTGATAAGGCAGTCAGACATTACCTGACATCACTGAGTGAGGAAGAGCAATCTCGCCATGGTGCCCACCAGTCCAGCACGGCCATCACTGCGCAAACAGCTGTTTGCGGTGCGTTACACAGTGAGTTTGGTGTGCCAGTGTGAAGCAGTACTCTAATTATACTCCCTGATTGAGGTATACACATGCAAGATGTTTTAAAGCACTTTAGGCCTGCAATTTAGCATTCAATGTGATTTCTGCCCTTAAAACGCTGCTTTGCATCAAATCCAGATTTTTCCCGGGGACTATTGGCATCCATCCCACTCCGCCATGCCCCCCTCCAGGTGTTAGACCCCTTAAAACATATTTTCCATCACTTTTGTGGCCAGCATAAATTTTTCTAGTTTTTCAAGTTCGCCTCCCCACTGAAGTCTATTGCGGTTCGCGAAAGTTCGCGTGAACCGAACTTTCGTGGGAGGTTTGCGAACCGAAAATCGGAGGTTCTGGCCATCTCTATTTGAGAGTAGCACTGCCATATTAAGTGTGGGTTTGGAGGTAAGGGTGCCATATTAGGTTTGGCTTTGGGGTAACTCTGCATATCATGTGAGGTTTTGGGCAGTGGTGCTCTTATGGAGGTCGTGATCACGATTTGCCGTGATTTCACGACCATTTTTATGCTATCTGCCATGGGTATTCGTTGCCTTGGATCAATTTTCAATCACTAAAATCCGCTTCGGCAGACCGTGAATGTGTACAAACGCATTCACACTCGTGAAAACGACGCAGAAGCCGTGGTTAGCAGAAATGCATAGAAATAGGCAGAAGTGACTTCCCTCGTCAATCAGATGCCCCTAGCCAAGCCCTAGCAACCAATCATAGGAGGGGAGGCTATGAGGAAAAGCTTTGTCCTTGCTAGACTCTGGTACTGAGAGGATTATCTCCAGGCCATTGCTGCTTCAGCAAGTGCATTTTTGTGTGAAAAACCTAGCGTTTTTACTGCTAACAGTGCTCTTATACTGTACTTGTATTCAGTCAGCTAGCCAGTGAGTCATTGCTGTAGTTAGTTGAAGTCAGTGTAGTCAGAATGTACTGGTGATTAGTGTGTTTAGTGCAGCCAGGTTCAGAGTGTACTGCTCACTTGTATTCAGCTAGCCCGTCATACACTTCAGCTACTACTTACAGACAGTCACACTGCCACTACCAGTGCTGTTCATTCAGTAGGTTTCGTGAGTGACATTGTACTGTGCTCACTGTTCACTGGTATTATTCATCTCATTTGGCAGTGATACCCTTCAGTTACGTTGTACTGTGCTCACTGCTCACTGGTATTATTCATCTCATTAGCCAGTGATGCCCTTCAGTTACGTTGTACTGTGCTCACTGCTCACTGGTATTATTCATCTCATTAGCCAGTGATACCCTTCATTTACGTTGTACTGTGCTCACTGCTCACTGGTATTATTCATCTCATTAGCCAGTGATACCCTTCAGTTACGTTGTACTGTGCTCACTGCTCACTGGTATTATTCATCTCATTAGCCAGTGATACCCTTCAGTTACGTTGTACTGTGCTCACTGGTATTAATCATATCATTTGGCAGCGATACCCTTCAGTTACGTAGTATTGTGCTAACTGCTCACTGGTATTATTCATCTCATTAGCCAGTGATACCCTTCAGTTACGTTTTACTGTGCTCACTGCTCATTGGTATTAATCATCTCATTTGGCAGTGATACCCTTCATTTACGTTGGTCTGTGCTCACTGCTCACTGCTATTATTCATCTCATTAGACAGTGATACCCTTTAGTTACATTGTACTGTGCTCACTGCTCACTGGTATTAATTGTCTCATTTGGCAGTGATACCCTTCAGTTACGTAGTACTGTGTTCACTGCTCACTGGTATTATTCATCTCATTAGCCAGTGATACCCTTCAGTTACGTTGTACTGTGCTCACTGCTCACTCATTAGCCAGTGATACCCTTCAGTTACATTGTATTGTGCTCACTGCTCACTGGTATTAATCATCTCATTTGGCAGTGATACCCTTCAGTTACGTTGTACTGCGCTCACTGCTCACTGATATTATTCATCTCATTAGCCAGTGATACCCTTCAGTTACGTTGTACTGTGCTCACTGGTATTATTTATCTCATTAGCCAGTGATACCCTTCAGTTATGTAGTTCTGTGCTCACTGCTCACTGGTATTATTCATCTCATTAGCCAGTGATACCCTTCAGTTACATTGTACTGTGCTCACTGCTCATTGGTATTATTCATCTCATTAGCCAGTGATACCCTTCAGTTACGTTGTACTGTGCTCAATTCTCACTGGTATTATTCAGTTCATTTGGCAGTGATTCATTAGAAACTTGTATGGCAGGGTTTGTGGGGGTGTCAGGAAAGGAAGTTCCATTGCCTCAGCCACTTCTGGGAGACTGCTCCACGGCCAGGGAGAGGACGCCCAGCTGTACAAGATCGTGGTGCAGCAGAAAGGGCAACACAGCCTGGGCCGAGTCAGCGGACGCCGTTATCACAATATTTTAAAGCTTCTGGTCTCCGTGTGGTGGTTGAGCAGATGGAACCTGATGTATTGATGGACATCATGACTGCATTCCAGATATCTGCTGTGAGCAGCACTGCAAGCAACAGCAACAGCCAATACCCCACGCTTGCTGTGGCATCCACCCCAGCAGCCAGTGGTCAGCAGCCCTCCCAGGACGACAGCTTTCTGTCCCTCAGTCTGGCATCTGGGAACATATTGATGGCTGAAGCTTAGGACATACTGGGGACTGATATGGAGGAGTTTGCGCTCGGGCCAGCATCACACACAACTCTTATTGGACGATGTTGATGAAGAGGGGTCTGTGTCTGGGGATGTAGGGGTGGAAGAGGAGGTGGGGGAGTCAGAGCAAGAGCTTCATTTTGATGATGAAAATGATGATGATGATGATGATGACATTGTGCACCGTCCGTATGTGCAGCCTGAGTCCGGGGAAGAATGGTCAGAGCAGGATGACAAGTCACCTAGGCAAGGATATCGCCATATATCAGGCAGGGGCAGGTGCAGCAGTGGGCGTGGAGGAAGTAGACAGGACACTGCTTCAGCCGGGACCACCACCATGCAACCCCTAAGCACAGATTGTTCCGCTGCACCCTCTGCTAGCGGTAGCGTCCAGGGCCACAGTAAATTGAAGTCACCAGCAGGGATGCTCATCCGGATACCGGATATCCGGGTAACCTGGATATCTGAACGTTCCGGATCGGATTCCGAATTTTTAAAAAAAATCCGGATAGCTATCTGCGGGTAGTTTGATTCATGACCCGGATATCTGCGGATTTCTACCAGATATCCGAATCTGATTACTATTCAGTGGCAAAAAGGAACCACCACCCTCTCTCTCTCTCTCTCTCTCTCTCATTTTGTCTTCCAGGGATTTGTAGGTGGTCAAAAACAAGCTCACATACATTGGCCAGGAATTGAACCCAGGTCAACTGCTTTGGAAGGCAGCTATGCTCACCACCATACTACTGACAACACTACATGCTGAAGCCAGCCTAGCATGTACCATTGCGGTATACCCAAGAGAAAAATGAGCTTGCTAATTGCCTAATTTGCTAGATGAAAGCAGTGGGACACATGGTGATACTGCTTACAGGCTTCAATTCAAGACTTCAGAATCAGAAAGATCATGTGCCCCCCTGGATGATGCTGGTGTAACACACACAGCAAAGGACAGCAATTTGAAGTCTGGAAAATTCCAGGGCAAGGGTGGGAAGGATGAAAAGCTAGGTGGCCATGCAACCATTCCTGCTAACATAAATCTTACTTGTGGCTTACAACACATTGGCTTAAGACTTTACCAAATCCAATGCTCCAATATGGGGAAGCTTTGCTGTTTGCTGTTTTTATTTTAAGTGTGGTGTCACAGTTCACTCATCTCTACAACTACAAGAAAGGCCCAGGAGTAGTCTTAGCTACCATAATATCTATGTTACGGCAGGGCCTTTATTACACTTTCACTTACAGAGCTATGGAAACCGTTTTAACCATGCGATAAAGTGAGGTGTGAAGTGTGCTGGGTCCATAACCCAGAGGTTGATGGATCAAAACCATCCTCTGCTAGGCATGATTTCATTTTTGCACCTCGCTTTATCACCTGGGCAAAACGGTTTCCATAGCCCTGTAAGAGGAAGTGTAATAAGGGCCCTGCCATAACATAGATATTACGGTTGCTAAGACTACTCCTGGGCCTTTCTTGTAGTTGAAGAGATTAGTGAAATGGCTGGCTTCAGCCTGTAACATTAGTTGGCCTGGGTTCAATTCCCAGCCAATGGTGGTATAGTGGTGAGCATAGCTGCCTCCCAAGCAGTTGACCTGGGTTCGATTCCTGGCCAATGTGTGTGAGCTTGCTTTTGACAGCCTACAAATCCCTGGAAGACAAAATCAGAGAGAGGGAGGAGGGAGTCCGGATCAATTCGGATTTTAAAAAGTACTATCCGAGCATCCCTGATCAAGTACTGCTAAATGGTAGAGACATTATTAATTTTAAGGTGATATACATTTTCTCCCTGGTCTGCTAGAAAACACTAAGACAAAAGTCACTTGTCTTAACTTAACACTAACACAAAGTTTTCTAGCATATCAGTCAGCACCTGTACACTGACAATCAAAAGATGCAGCATCACACATTTTTAAAATAATGGTTGTTTGCTAATTGACTTCCCTAGCTGATTAGTATGAAATTTCTTGGAGTTCTTCTTTAACACTCACATTTGCATGTTATCCATATTTTTGCCCAAAAATATTTGGTTTGCAGCACCATGAACTAAAGCTTCAGCTTCTCTGCCCTGATAAATGAGTCTGCTAAAGTGTTAACAGAACAAAAGGATACAAATTAAACAGCTATATGAAGGAAATATGCTGCAATTTTGTCTTGGGAACAGAAATATTCCTTTTATAAACAAACCAGAACAGTTAAAAATTAAAGGCTTTCATTTCTGTGCTGTGCAGTATTTCTTAAACACTATGGTCTAGGAACAGATGCTTTTTATTTTTATGTTCACTTTCTCCTATATGGATCCAGCATGGTCGTGTGTGAGTTCTGAAGATCATTTAAAGAGTATGTATAAATAGAGCATGAGTCAATCTACAGTGTTTCTAATATTAACATTTTGCATAGTGACATACCCTAGCTATACCGTGAGTTTGGTAGTGAGCAGAAATGCCTAGCCTTCCTAAGCTTGTGATGAAAATAGTCTTGCAAATCCATCTCATAAAAATACTAAAATATTTCCCATATCTGTATGAGGATTAAGACACAAATATAGGGAGTTCAGTGTGGTATTTATTTTAGTAGTTCTTATAATTAAGTCCAGTAATTTAAAATTCACTGCTGATAATCTTTTAAAAATAATGTGTGCTGCAGCTTTGTAGTGCTCTCAAGTTGTCTGTGTTAAGAGATTTTCTTAATCCTTGTAAAGTAAAAGCCTAACTATAATTCCGAAGGCTCTCCTTCTCTTCCACCCTCATAATGCCCCCCTTTAATTATCCTCGGCAGGACCTCCATCATCTTTTAGAGTGAGGACATCATGTCATTGCAGGCATGGCCTCCCATAATACCTTCTTATAGCCATATATAATCTTTCCTTATTGTAGATTAGAAGGGAAACATGACTGTTACAGCCATTGCCACAGTGACCCCACCCCCTTCCCAGTAGAATGCTCTGAAAACAATAATAAGACTTTGATGGGTTGTGGTATGTGGTTTCTGGTTCTGGAATATGGCTGTGACTTAGAGAGCTGGTGGAGTGGTGGTGGCGATGGTAAGGGATGGGAAATGCATTGAGGATCTGTGGGATAGAGAAAATTAATATGTAACATTTACTTCCCACGGACGTGGTCTTTGAAAGTTTTTACCACCTCTCATCCCCCCATGTACACACCGTGGCAGTTACTCTGTCTGCAGTATGTACTGGGTCCGGATGACACATGCTTGTCGCTACAACTGCAAAGTCCTTTGCAGTTGTTCTTGCAAAGCTCTTACCCATTTTCCATTTGCTTATCTAGAATTCCAGTAATACCTTCTGCTTTTCAGTGGCAAACTATACGCTTGTGGCTCTAAATGAGTTAAGGAGTTCAGAAAGACAGTCAGGTCACATGATTCTGATTTTGAGGACCCCACAGGGGAGGATAGGGTTGAGGTAGAGCATTAGAATGGTTGGGGAAACAGAAAGAGATGGAAGACACAAATACCAATGTAGGAGCCTTTCAGCATGGCTTGATATGGTGTTGCAGGAAAAAGGCATTCCGCTACACCAAGGCTGGGTATAAAACTTTTCTTCAACTTTATTAGCACATCAGTAGAACATGTAAAGGCTGACGCGTATCGGAGCTCTAAGAGGCTCCTTAATCATAGCCAGTTTACACAAACACATCACAGGTTTAAGTAGTCAGAAGCCCGCCCACTAGGGGCGTGGCCATCATTCTTAAAGAGACCTACATAAATGTTGCATATAAAAGAGTAGCACATACCAGTACATAAAATGCAATGAGTTAAAAAACAGAAGATGACATGGTTAAGAATCAAGAATATACTGTATAAGCACAACATACACTGCATACTCCAGTTTCGTGAAAGTTAGTATAGCATGGTGCAAATATCAGACCACATGGACATGAATGGCATAAGGGAGGTTATATTCTCACATCATATGTTAGACTAATATCCATTTTTGAATTCAATCCTAAAGGCAAGCGTGTGCCCAACTTCCATATCCAAAAGGCCTCCCGTTTTAGCAATAGCCCATGTAAATCGCCCCCTCTAGGTGGAAGGGCTACTCTTTCTATACCTTGGAAGGTGAAACTTGTCATGACACCCTGGTGTTCCCTTAAAAAATGCTTTGATACACTGGAAACCTGTGTGACATACGTTTAATTCCTAAGACACCTCCCAGGTCCATTATAGTGTTCAGAGATACGCTGTCTCAAAGGACGGGTGGTGCACCCCACGTACTGTAAGCCACAAGCAGTACAGGTAATAAGATAAACAATGTTGCTGGTATTACAGTTAATATATTGTTTCATATCAAACCTTTCATTTTTGGAAATAGAAAAGATCTCCCGCGTCTGATTGTGGACACAACAGTACCTGCAGGTGCTATAACCGCACTTAAATGAGCCCTTACAGGACAACCAGGTGGGTCTGGGTCTGGACGAGGCGGAGAAAAAGCTCGGGGAGAGGCGAGTACCCAATGTAGGGGCACGACGTGCTGAAAAGGCGCATCCTTCGTTCAGGATTATGCGGAGCTTAGGGTCCGAATGGAGGACAGGCAGATATTTTTTGATAATATTAACAACCTTATTGTACTCCAGACTGTATGGAGTCGTAAAGGTAACATTTCTTTTTTGCCTAGTCCTGCAACCAGCACCCGCGCCCAGCAAGTCCCGACGGTTCCTCTGCAGCACTTACTGCCTTGCCTTATTAATCAGCTGGCTATCATATCCCCGTTCCCGGAGCCTCTCTCCCACCAGATCCAGCTCATGCCCAAGCAAATTAGGGTCAGAACAATTACGAGCCACTCTTACCATCTCTCCATAAGGAACAGCTCTGAGAGTGTGGCCAGGGTGGCAACTGGAGGCCAGCAAAAGTGAATTGCCTGCACATGGTTTCCTGAAATTCTTAGTGACAACCCTACCCAGTGTCCGGGACCCACATAACGTAAGATCAAGAAAATCAATTTTAGTGGAATCATGAAACATAGTGAACATCAGGTTAAAGGTGTTGACGTTGCAGTATGACAGGAAATCAGGCAGAACGTCCGGGGGACCCCCCCCCCCCCATATTAACAGCAGATCATCTATATATCTTCCATACCACCAGGGTGTCATGACAAGTTTCACCTTCCAAGGTATAGAAAGAGTAGCCCTTCCACCTAGAGGGGGCGATTTACATGGGCTATTGCTAAAACGGGAGGCCTTTTGGATATGGAAGTTGGGCACACGCTTGCCTTTAGGATTGAATTCAAAAATGGATATTAGTCTAACATATGATGTGAGAGTATAACCTCCCTTATGCCATTCATGTCCATGTGGTCTGATATTTGCACCATGCTATACTAACTTTCACGAAACTGGAGTATGCAGTGTATGTTGTGCTTATACAGTATATTCTTGATTCTTAACCATGTCATCTTCTGTTTTTTAACTCATTGCATTTTATGTACTGGTATGTGCTACTCTTTTATATGCAACATTTATGTATGTCTCTTTAAGATTGATGGCCACGCCCCTAGTGGGCGGGCTTCTGACTACTTAAACCTGTGATGTGTTTGTGTAAACTGGCTATGATTAACCTTCTGCCGCCCGCGTCACGCCAGTAGGCGTGGCCGCGGCGGCAGCCCCAGGACCGCTAAACGCCAATTGGCGTAAAGTCCTGGGGCTCTGTTTTGCATGAGATGCGCGCGCATCTCATGCTCGGAGGGCGGAGCTCCGCCCCGCCTTCAGTCTCCGAACGGCTATTGCCGCTCGGGAGACTGTTAGACGGCGATCACGCCGTCTATTTACTACGTGCAGCGCTGCGATGAGCAGCAGCGCTGCACTGGGGACAGCCGTGTGACACGGCTGTCCCCATGGGGGACAAGAGAGCGATCGGCTCTCATAGGCAGAAGCCTATGACAGCCGATCGCCATAATTGGCCGGCTATGGGGAGGGAGGGAGGGAGGGAGGGAAGGGTCTTAAAGAAACAGGGGTTTTTAAACAAAAACGACAAACAATAATATTTATTTAAAAAAAAATAAACATGGGGGGAGCGATCAGACCCCACCAACAGAGAGCTCTGTTGGTGGGGAGAAAAAGGGGGGGGGGGAATCACTTGTGTGCTGAGTTGTTCGGCCCTGCAGCTTGGCCTTAGTGGCCAATTTTGCTAAAAATGGCCTGGTCACTAGGGGGGTTTAGCCCTGCAGTCCTCAAGTGGTTAAGGAGCCTCTTAGAGCTCCGATACGCGTCAACCTTCACATGTTCTACTGATGTGCTAATAAAGTTGAAGAAAAGTTTTATACCCAGCCTTGGTGTAGCGGAATGCCTTTTTCCTGCATGTGTTCTGAGACCTGTGATTCCTGCTCCTTTGGCTAGTGCGATGGTGGTGTGAGCGTTTCCTCATCTTTGCTACTCTTGATATGGTGTTGTTTGCTTCATAAAAACAAAAATTAACATGAAAATAATTTCACATGCGAGCAAGTGCAATAACAGTTGTATCTGATATGGGCAACTGACTGCATAGGCTCCCATTATCACATAACCTGAGTTTTCTGGAGTACCTGTATACCTATTTCAAAACCAACATGGGTCTCCTCCCCCCTGAGACTGACTAACTACTGTAGCTAGTAACTACAGGTAGAGACCTGGTCAGCATGTATGTCACTCAATGCCTTCTCTGTTTACCTGCACTTAAAGAGAAACCGTGACCAAGAATTGAACTTCATCCCAATCAGTAGCTGATACCCCCTTTTACATGAGAAATTTACTCCTTTTCACAAACGGATCATCAGTGGGCTCTGTATGGCTGATACTGTGGTGAAACCCCATCCCACAAGAAACGCTGAGGACCATAGTATTCCTGGAATTTTCTGGTCTGCGAACCTTGTTGCATTGTGGGAAATAGCTGTTTACAGCTGTTTCCAACTGACTTAAAAGCAAGCAGCAGCTGCATTACTTGCCAGCAGTAAAAATGTCACCATGTGATAAATGTCAAAATGTAAATCAGGGATTTAAAAGATTTTACAATGGGCAAACACGGACTAAATAATTTATACATAATTATTGTAAAAATGAAGCTCTTCTTTATTACATTATTTTCACTGGAGTTCCTCTTTAAAGAATTACTGTTTTACAATGTTTGTTGTTTGTGTGATTAGACTGGCAACCAATGGGAAAATGGTCTTAAATGTTATTTTGCACAACATAGTGGTTCTACTACACCGTATGGTGTAGGGTCACTATGTTATTGGAATGATCATAGAGAATATGAACCACATCCTAATGTTTGGAGATACTCAGTGAGCTGGTACAATGTCAGTTGAGGTCCTGTTCCTATCATCAAAGCCTATTGTACTTTGCAAGGCACCCTTAAATGCTCAGGTTTTGGGGGATGAAGCAGAAAGTGCCTGTTTGATCCTCAGGATTTTCCATCTGCCAAGGCACTGAGATAATGATATGCTACAGGATCCAGACACCATTTTTTAATTTATGTATAGGAAACAAGAAACATAAATACAAGCTGAGCAAACACATACTTTCTGCAGGTTTTTAGTTGAGGCGACCTGATCTTCCTCTCTGTGTATTGTAATACGGTAGCAGTATAGTGAGGAATATGTTAAATTTGTTGTGTAAAAGCAGTCCATAGGGGTCACGCATTGGTATTGTAATGGTGAGTGACTGCGGCGAGACTGAGGGTGGAGTCAGGGTTCGGAGGGTGATGACGACATTGGGGGGAGTATAGATCTTCCACTCTGCTCTAAAGGATACACAAGAGCTTAATAACCGTTAAAGAAAAACATTTCTTTGTTACAGCTTGATACAGATCCTGAAATCAATCTGAACTGTTTCTACTTCCTGCTTTCATGGAAGCAGACATATTGTTAACATCCTGTGCTTTCAAATGAGTTTATCTTTTGTGGCAGTCAGGTGACACATGGGAGAGATCAAATTACAATTTTAGACACAAATGAGGATGGATTAGACAGGCTAAACTCTCTATATATAGTATATACAGGGTGCATTTTTCTATGTTTTCCTTCTATCCTGTGCAAGAGTTCAGATCCACGTTAATCACTAAAGCAAACATGAGACACACTCTGTAGCTGAGTGTTCTTCATCATTTCATAATATGAAACAATATAGTTTACACACAGTTCCACGTATATGTTAATTTATGTGCAAAACTTTGTGCACAACTCTTTCTTTGTATGTGTGAGAATCAGTGCATAGGTGTGCACCTTTAAGTTTTAGTTAAAAAATCGCAAAAAGTGCTAATATCTAATCTCACCTTGATTACTGTAATGACCTGCTCTGTGGACCTCCAACTAATAGACTTCCTTTCCCTTCAGTCTATATTGAACTCAGCAGACCACCTGAACCACTTCTCTTCTCACTCTTTATCTGCTGCTCCTCTTTGCCAAGTACTTCATTGGTTGCCAATTAACTAGATAGAGAGTTTCACTTCAAACTTTTAACTCTAGCCTACAAAGCTCTCCAGACTCTTTCTCCCTGGTACATCTTCTCACTAGTCTGGGCAGCACGGTGGTCTAGTGGTTAGGGCCTTGCATCGCTGGGTCCCCGGTTTGAACCCTAGCCAGGGCACTATCTGTGAGGAGTTTGTATGTTCTCCCTGTGTCTGCATGGGTTTCCTCCGGTCACTCTGGTTTCCTCTAACATCCCTAAAATATACAGATAAGTTAATTGGCTTCCCCCTAAATAGGCCCTAGTCTATGATACATGCACTACATGATATAGATATAGGACTATGGTAGGGACTTGATTGTGAGCCCCTCTGAGGGACAGCTATTGACAATATATGACAATATATACTCTGTACAGTGCTGCGTAATATGCTATATAAATACTTAAAATATATTAATATAAATAATTGTCTCCAAATATCACCTGAACCACAACCTCCTTTCTTCTATGACTTTCTGCTTTCCTCCCCTTGAGTCACCTGTTCCCATTTGTGTATACAGGATTCCTCACGAGCCTCTTCCTCTTGAATTCCCTTCCAAAACACATCCATCACTCTCCAAACTGTTCTACCTTTAAGAGCACCATTAAAGTGGACATGAACTCAGAACTTCCTCTCTGCTCTAAAAGATACGTAACAGCATAATAACCTTCAAAGGAAAACATTTCTTTGTTACAGCTGATACAAATCCTGAAATAAATGTACACTGTTTCTACTTCCTGCTTTCATGGAAGCAGACATTTTGTTAACATCCTGTGCTTTCAAATGAGCTAATCTGCCTTATCTGCTGTGATTATACACATATGAGGAGGAATTAGACAGACTAAACTCTCTAAATACATATAGGGTGGATTTTTCTATGGTTTCCTTCTGTCCTGTGCAAGAGTTCAGATCCACTTTAACATTTGTGGGAGAGCTGGCAGGCACTCGGGTAATGCTGCAATGTGCAGGCAAGTGTACATAAACACCCAGCCAAACTATGTGCTCAAGACAAAAAGTTCATGCAAAAAATCCAGGAGGTGTGAAGTGTCTGGCACTATAGTGTATTGGTGGCAATGAGGGAACAACCATCGTGTGGCATGATGCAGTTGGATCAACATAACGTGCAGTTGGAGACTGACATTACATCAGAAAGGTGTCATCACAGAAAAACGATCATTACAGGAGTGTTCAATGCTGTACCTGGGTGTAGGGAGCTTGCTGGTGTGGGCGCCAATCAGTGCATGGCCCTACGACCGTTTCGCAGGGCTTATGCCTAGCTTCATCTGAGGTGTGGAGTGCACTGTAATGGCAGTCTCCAACTGCACGTTATGTTGATCTAACTGCATCACGCCACACAATGTTTGTTCCCTTATTGTCACCAATAAACTATAGTGCCAGTCACTTCACACCTCCTGGATTTTTTGAAGATCCACTTTAAACTGCACCTTTTCAGACAAGCATACAGTGTGACATATAACATTCCACTTTTGGCCTCTGGACATGCTGAGTTCCTTTCAGAATCAAATCCATAAATACAACAACCCTGAATTTAAACTTTATGTACTGCCTCAGCTCTTGTGCCCTCCATATTCCTAGACTGTAAGTTTGCAATGGCAGAGTTCTCTATCTTTTTTTTTTCTTGTAAGATGCTGCATGTTTTGTTAATCGCTCTAAGTTGTCACTATTACTATTATGCTATTTTTTGACAATATCTGTATTTTTATGCATACCAATGTTTGTATTTTATGTACCCATGTCTGATACTTACTCCATATAACGCCATGGTAGATGATGGAGCATATAAAACTCATGAATGATTAGAATAATACATGTTCCAAGAGTAAAATGCATAGTAAATTCATAAAGAGATATTAATATTTTGTTATTTTCCTTGCACGTTTCAAAACAAGCCATTGTGCAATGCCCCGGATACAATCCTCTGTAACATTTTTTGTGTTTTTTCTTATGAATTTGTTAGGTGAAAGCAATATGAGTGTTTACAAACAATTAGAAAAAGGAGAATAAAGCTGATGTATTTCAGAGCACCGCACAGTTTATCGGCTAATGGCCATTACCCAAGGATGACATATTTATTTCAAAACAGTGTTGCAGCTACATTAAGCTAAAATGTGGATAAAAAAACAAACTTCTGTCCACCGTAGGCTTGATTCATTTGCAACATTTAGTAGCATTAAGTGCTAGCAATAGTTTAACACTTGAGAATATATATTCACATGAGTCATCTGATTAAAAGTGCCCTGTGCAACTCATCTTGCCTGTGTTTTCTTTAATACCCCTTTGTTCTTTTTTCCTGATTTAGTTGCTATGTAGGAGATAGTGACCATTAAAATATGAGCAGATTAGTGCAAAACTTTTCAGCTGCTCTATCCAAATGAAAAGGCAAAGGCCTTTCTTGCTAAAAAGTGTGTTTAATTATCATTTTTACTATTTAAGATTTTTTTTTTTTATGTTACAAAGCCCTCATTGTCCAGTTCCAAAGACAGGTGGCTCATAGCCAGCTCCAGTGCTGAGTTGGAGGTGGATGAAGGTCCTACGGTTGATTTATGTAGAATCTGGAACCCCCCTTTAATAAAGACTCATAGTTGTCAACCTGTGGAGAGGAATAAGTATGGGGAAACCTTACAACCCTTACCCAATTTGCCAAATCATTTAAAGTTTGTTTGTTTAAAAAAAAAGGAATCAAAAAAAGAAAAATGAAATTTTCTTAACCACTTAAGGACTGCAGTTTTAAAACTAATGTAACCCCATATTAAAAAAAAAAAAGGCAGATACTCACCTAAGGAGAGGGAAGGCTCAGTCCTAGTGAGCCATCCCTCTCCTCTCCCAGTGCCCCGGGTGCTGCGCTGGCTCCTCCGTTCTCCTCCGGGAGACAGCGGTATTTGACCCAAACGGTCGAATACCGCTATGGGGGAGCCAGGACAACAGCGGGCACCGGGAGAGGAGAGGGAATGCTCTATGGGACCCAGAGCCTCCCTCTCCTTAGGTGAGTATCTGACTTTTCTTTTTAAAAACGGGTTCCCGTTAGCTTTAAAACCCCTTAAGGACCAGACACTTTTTTTTTCCATTCAGACCACTGCAGCTTTAACGGTTTATTGCTCGGTCATACAATCTACCACCTAAATGAACTTTACCTCCTTTTCTTGTCACTAATACAGCTTTTTATTGGGTGCTATTTGATTGCTGCTGTGATTTTTAGTTTTCATTATACTCATCAAAAAAGACATGAATTTTGTAAAAAAAAATATATATTTTTTTACTTTCTGTGCTGACATTTTTCAAATAAAGTAAAATTTATATATACATTTTGTCCAAATGTATTGTGCTACATGTCTTTGATTAAAAAAAATCCAATAAGTGTATATTTATTGGTTTTGGTAAATGTTATAGTGTTTACAAACTATGGTGCAAAAAGTGAATTTTCCTATTTTGAAGCATCTCTGACTTTTCTGAGCACCTGTCATGTTTCATGAGATGCTAGAATTCCAGGATAGTATAAATACCCCACAAATGACCCCATTTTGGAAAGAAGACATCCCAAAGTATTCACTAAGAGGCATGGTGAGTTTATAGAAGATTTTATTTTTTGTCAAAAGTTAGTGGAAAATGACAATTTGTGACAAAAAAAAAATAAAATAAAAAAAAAAATGTCATTTCTGCTTGTGACCAAAAAAAAAAAAAGAAATCTGCCACGGACTCACCATGCCACTCTCTGAATACTTTGGGGTGTCTTCTTTCTAAAATGGGGTAATTTGTGGGGTATGTTTACTGTCCGGGCATTTTGGGGGTTGCTAAATTGTAAGCACCCCTGTAAAGCCTAAAGGTGCTCATAGGAATTTGTGCCCCTTAGCGCACCTAGGCTGCAAAAAGTGTCACACATGTGGTATCGCTATATTCAGGAGAAATAGTATAATGTGTTTTAGGGTGTATTTTTACACATACCCATACGGGGTGGGAGAAATATCTCTGTAAATGACATTTTTTTTTATTTTTTTACACACAATTATCCATTTTCAGAGATATTTCTCCCACCCAGCATGGGTATGTGTAAAAATACACCCCAAAACACATTATACTAGGTGCGCTAAGGGGCCCAAAGTCCTATGAGTACCTTTAGGATTATACAGGTCATTTTGAGGCATTTGCTTTCTAGACTACTCCTCACGGTTTAGGGCCCCTAAAATGCCAGGGCAGTATAGGAACCCCACAAGTGACCCCACTTTAGAAAGAAGACACCCCAAGGTATTCCGTTAAGAGTTTAGGGAGTTCATAGAAGATTTTATTTTTTGTCACAAGTTAGCGGAAATTGATTTTTATTGTTTTTTTTACAAAGTGTTATTTTCTACTAACTTGTAACAAAAAAAATAAAATCTTCTATGAACTCACCATAAACCTAACAGAATACCTTGGGGTATCTTCTTTCTAAAATGGTGTCACTTGTGGGGTTTCTATACTGCCCTGGCATTTTAGGGGCCCTAAACCATGAGGTCTAGAAACCAAATGCCTTAAAATGACCTGTGAAATCCTAAAGGAACTCATAGGACGTTGGGCCCCTTAGCGCACATAGGCTGCAAAAAAGTGTCACACATGTGGTATCGCCGTACTCAGGAGAAGTAGTATAATGTGTTGTGGGGTGTATTTTTACACATACCTATGCTGGATGGGAGAAATATCTCTGTAAATGACAATTTTTTTATTTTTTTTTACACACAATTGTCATTTTCCAGAGATATTTCTCACACCCACCATGGGTATGGCCCCAAAAAATGTTACGTTCAGAAACTTGGAGTGGTTTCCACCGAAAAGGCTGGGCATGGTAGCTTCTTGGATTGGCGGTTGCGTATTGTGTGGCATAACGGTTGGTCTCAGCCACAATTAAGTCATAGAGACCAGCAGTGATCAGAAAAAAAAAATATTTTGTCACTGCGGTGGGGCGGGTGAGGGTTTGGCCGGGTGATCAGAAGCCCGCAGGGGGCAGATTAGGGCCTGATCTGATGGATAGGAGTGCTAGGGGGTGACAGGTGGTGACAGGAGGTGATTGATGGTAGTCTCAGGGGATGATTAGAGGGGAAAATAGATGCAATCAATGCACTGGGGAGGTGATTGGAAGGGAGTTTGAGGGGGATCTGAGGGTTTGGCTGAGTGTCGAGGAGCCCACATGGGACAAATTAGGGCTTGATCCAATGGGTAGGTGTGCTAGGGGGTGACAGGTGGTGACAAGAGGTGATTGATGGGTGTCTCAGGGTTACATAGTTACATAGTTACTTTGGTTGAAAAAAGACATACGTCCATCGAGTTCAACCAGTACAAAGTACAACTCCAGCCTGCTCCCTCACATATCCCTGTTGATCATAAAATCCCTGGATTAACATCATTGGCATTACCTAGTAATTGTAGCCATGGATGTCATTCAACGCAAGGAAAGCATCTAAGCCCCCTTTAAATGCAGGTATAGAGTTTGCCATAACGACTTCCTGTGGCAATGCATTCCACATCTTAATCACTCTTACTGTAAAGAACCCTTTCCTAAATAAATGGCTAAAACGTTTTTCCTCCATGCGCAGATCATGTCCTCTAGTCCTTTGAGAAGGCCTAGGGACAAAAAGCTCATCCGCCAAGCTATTATATTGCCCTCTGATGTATTTATACATGTTAATTAGATCTCCTCTAAGGCGTCTTTTCTCTAGACTAAATAAACCCAGTTTATCTAACCTTTCTTGGTAAGTGAGACCTTCCATCCCACGTATCAATTTTGTTGCTCGTCTCTGCACCTGCTCTAAAACTGCAATATCTTTTTTGTAATGTGGTGCCCAGAACTGAATTCCATATTCCAGATGTGGCCTTACTAGAGAGTTAAACAGGGGCAATATTATGCTAGCATCTCGAGTTTTTATTTCCCTTTTAATGCATCCCAAAATTTTGTTAGCTTTAGCTGCAGCGGCTTGGCATTGAGTACGATTATTTAACTTGTTGTCGATGAGTACTCCTAAGTCCTTCTCCAAGTTTGATGTCCCCAACTGTATCCCATTTATTTTGTATGGTGTTAGACCATTGGTACGACCAAAATGCATGACTTTACATTTGTCAACATTGAATTTCATCTGCCATGTATGTGCCCATATAGCCATCCTATCCAGATCCTGTTGCAATATAACACTATCTTCCTTAGAGTTGATGATTCTGCACAATTTTGTATCATCTGCAAAAATAGCAACATTGCTCACTACTGTATCCACTAGGTCATTAATAAATAAATTGAAGAGCACTGGACCCAGTACAGACCCCTGTGGGACCCCACTGCTAACAGTCTCCCATTTTGAGTATGATCCATTGACCACAACTCTTTGTTTTCTGTCCATTAGCCAGTTCCCTATCCAAGCACACAGACTCTTCCCCAGTCCTTGCATCCTCATCTTTTGCACCAGACTTTTGTGGGGAACAGTGTCGAATGCCTTAGCAAAGTCTAAGTATATCACATCTACAGCATTCCCAATATCCATATTAGCATTCACTACCTCATAAAAGCTGAGCATGTTAGTCAAACAGGACCTGTCTTTAGTAAACCCATGTTGATGCTGAGAAATAAGATTATTTTCTACTATGAAATCATGTATAGTATCTCTTAGTAACCCCTCAAATAGTTTGCATACAACTGATGTTAAGCTTACAGGTCTATAATTTCCTGGATCTGATTTTTTGCCCTTCTTAAATAATGGGAAAACGTGGGCTGTACGCCAATCCACTGGGACTCTGCCAGTTGCAAGAGAGTCACAAAAGATAAGATAAAGGGGTTTATCTATAACTGAACTTAATTCCCTTAGGACCCGAGGATGCATGCCATCCGGGCCAGGTGCCTTGTCTATTTTTAATTTATTTAGTCTTGCCTTTACTTCTTCCTGCGTTAAGTATTTAATATTACAGTTAGAAGATTGAGACTCTTCCGCCTCTGTAATTTGCAACAGTGCTGTTTCCTTTGTAAAGACAGAAGCAAAGAAAGCATTTAATAACTCTGCCTTACCTTGGTCATCCACCATTGAGTTCCCACCCTCATCCTTTAGGAGTCCTATACAGTCAACCTTTCTTTTTTTAGAGTTGATGTACTTGTAAAACTTTTTTGGGTTAGATTTGATATCCCTAGCGATTTGATTTTCAGCTTCGATCTTTGCCAGCCTAATTTCTTTTTTACAATTTTTATTGCACTCCTTATAATTGCTTAGTGCAGCCTCGGTCCCCTCCTGTTTTAGGACCTTATAGGCATTCTTTTTCCTCTTCATTTTATCTTTAACCTTTCTATTCATCCATAGAGGCCTTTTTTTATTCCTAGACATTTTGTTTCCATATGGGATATACATACTACAATATTGATTGAGAATACGTTTAAAAGCTTGCCATTTCCCTTCAGTGTCCTCCCCTTGTAGTATATTATCCCAGTTCACCAAACTTAGTGCCTGCCTGATTTGATTGAACTTTGCTTTTCTAAAATTCATAGTTTTAGTGGTCCCGCTGCCCCGTGGCCTATCAGTCACCAGATCAAACGTTATCATGTTGTGATCACTATTTCCCAAATGTTCTTGAACCTGCACATTTGATACATTATCTGGTCTATTCGAAATGATCAGATCCAGTAACGCATTCCCCCTAGTTGGTTCCGTTACCATTTGAGTCAAGTAATTGTCCTGTAGTGCTGCCAGAAATCTGCTGCTTTTACCAGAATGGGTAGCCTCAATACTCCAGTTAATGTCTGGAAAGTTGAAGGGTGTGATTAGAGGGGGGAATAGATGCAAGCAATGCACTGAAGAGGTGATCGGGGGGGTCTGAGGGTGATCTGAGGGTGTGGGCGGGTAATTGGGTACCCGCAAGGGGCAGATTAGAGTCTGATCTGATGGGTAGCAGTGACAGGTGGTGACAGGGGGTAATTGATGGGTGATTGATGGGTAACAGTTGTAAATAATGCACTGGGGAGGTGATCAGGGGGGTCTGAGGGCGATTTGAGGGTGTGGGTGGGTGTTTGGGTGCCCGCAAGGAGCAGATTAGGGTCTGATCTGAAGGGTGGCAGTGACAGGTGGTGACAGGGGGTGACAGGGTGATTGATAGGTGATCAGGGTGTGATTAGGGGGGAGAATAGATGCAAGCAATGCAGTGGCGAGGTGATCATGGGGTCTGAGGGCGATCTGAGGGTGTGGGCTGGTGATTGGGTGCCCGCAAGGGGCAGATTAGGGTCTGATCTGAAGGGTAGCAGTGACAGGTGGTGACAGGGGGTGATTGATGGGTGATTGATGGGTGACCAGTGGGTTGTTAGAGGGGAGAATAGATGCAAGCAATGCACTAGCGAGGTGATCGGGGGGGGGGGGGGGGGTCTGAGGGTAATCTGAGGGTGTGGGCGGGTAATTGGGTGCCAGCAAGGGGCAGATCAGGGTCTGATCTGATGGGTAGCAGTGAAAGGTGGTGACAGGGGGTGACGGGGTGATTGATAATGATCAAGGTGTGATTAGAGGGGAGAATAGATGCAAGCAATGCACTGGCAAGGTGATCGGGGGGAGGGGGGTGTCTGAGGGTGATCTGAGGGTGTGGGCGGGTAATTGGGTGCCTGCAAGGGTCAGATTAGGGTCTGATCTGATGGGTAGCAGTGACAGGTGGTGACAGGGGGTGATTGATGGGTGATCAGTGGGTGATTAGGGGGGAGAACAGATGTAAATAATGCACTTGGGAGGTGATCTGAGGGCGGGTCTGCGGGCGATCTGAGGGTGTGGGTGATCAGATGCCCGCAAGGGGCAGGTTAGGGTCGGATCTGATAGGTGGCAGTGACAGGTGGTGACAGGGGGTGATTGATGGGTGATTGACAGGTGATTGACATGTGATCAGTGGGTGATTACAGGGGAGAATATATGTATACAGTACACGGGGGGGCCTGGGGAGGATATGAGGGTGTGGGGGGGGGTGATAATGAGCCCTCAGGGGGCAGTTTAGGACCTAATCTAAATTATAGTGTTGACAGATAGTGACAGGGGGTGATTGATGGGTGATTAGGGGGGTGATTGGGTGCAAAAAGTGGTCTGACGGGGTGATCAGGGGAGTCTGAGGGGTGCTGTGGGTGATCAGGGGCAGGGGGACAGGATCAGTGTGTGTGTGTTACTACAGCTCAACCTCCCCTGGATGTCCCTCGATCACTGGGACCACCAGGACAGGAGGCAGCCTGTATAATACTGTAACGATTGTGGAGCTTTCTCCGTGATCAGCGCACAACGCGTACGCTGACACAGCGGAAATCCTCCACAAGCGTATATTTGCAGGCACCCAGCAAAAGGTGCTACGCACCTGTAGAGGGAAATTCCTGTTGGCAGATGGTGCTGGGGAGTGCAGAGGAACCAATCCTCTGTACCTCCACAAGTGCCAGACAGGAATTGTACGAAGCGCAGAACGCAATCGCAAGAGAGGCGATTGCGAATGAGATTGAGCAAAGAGACAGGTTGTATGTGTGTGCGCCAATCCAGTCGCCACCCCGCGACCGCGCACACACAACAGCAGATATGAAATAGGAATGCGATCGCCAGACGTGACACAAGGCAGATCAGAATAGAATACGAGGGTAGCAAAGGCACAGCAAATAATACAATAAGGAGATATGGAAAATAACAAACGCTAGCTAACCGCGAACACCGCACTCATTCGCAACAGTGCACGCGGTTATGCGCGGTCTCCACGTGATAAGCACAATAGAGACAAGCACGCCTAACTAACCATCGACAGACAAACATGAAACAGAGGACGCGAGCGCTTGCTTAACGGTTACCTCACCGAGCCTCCAGCAAGCGTAGCAGACAAGACAGACACACGAAAACAGGGACAAGCGAGAGATAGAATCCACAGCACTAGCGAAAAGTGGCTAGCGCGATCCAGGTACTGAGTAGCAGAACAGAAGGATCCCCAGCGCTAGCGAAAAGTAGCTAGCGCGATCCCAGGAGACAGAACAGAAGAGATAGCTAGTAGCAACCGCTGCACCAGCTATACTCCAAGAACAGAGATCAGAACCATTTCCTGTCGACCACCTTTGGGGCAGGATAATGGCAACAGGCAAGACAAGACAGAACAGGCAATACAGATAATACAACCTGACTGGGCTAGAAGGAGAGCCTAAAGCAACCCCCAGGAATTAACTATACTAGATAGCAATGGCTGACACTCCAGCAGTGTCCATCAGGAACAGACCATGGAAAGGAAATGACCGGCAAAGCCTTCTGGGAAACATAAAGCTCTTATAGTGCCAGTCATCAAAGAAGGCAGGTAGGGGATTTGCATAACGAATGTATGCAAATTCCCCAGCAAGAGAACAGACCAGAAACTTGCAATGGAAAGACAGGTCTCTGTTCCAGAGACCTGCAGCCCACAGACTAGATGAATGGACAAACAGCTGTCTGCCTGTGCAGCCAGCTGAGCGGATCATCACAAATACGTTTTATATACATTACAAAGCGTATTATACGCTTTGTACGCGGCAGATCGGGGGTTAACAACCCGCCGGTGCTGCTAATTGGCCGGCGGGTTGACGTTGCGAGTGGGCGGAGCCTAATGCCGGCGGATGCATGCACATCTATGCGTGCGATCCACTGCTAATTATGTCCCCCAGGTGCCGCCGCCGATCGGCGTTAGGCGGTCCTAGGGGTGGCACTTTGCCGACGCCCATAGGTAGTGGGTGGTCGGCAAGTGGTTAAAGACTGAAAGTTTCTGTTCAGACACATTTGGAATAATTCTGTTTTAGGAAGGCAAACGTCTGTTTTGCTTAAAAACAAAACAAAAAAAAGACAAAAAAAATTCCTTCTCTTACTATTCCTTGCTGTACTCCAAGTATAACAGACAAAGACGCTCAGCCAGGCTATTGACCCGATTTTGTACCCTCCAAAATTTTTTGCCTGATGAAGCGGGATTGTGACCCGTGAAACGCGTTGCAACTTTGGAGCTTTTAATAAAAAGTTACTTTATACTGTGAGTAACATCCCATTGTCCGGTCTTTCTTTCTACGAGGGAGGTGAGTCCACCAACTTCCCCCTTTTAAACAGTTTTTAATCGATTTTACTCTACTTGGAGCCTCTGTGTTACTGCTTTCCAAGTATAACAAGCTTTCTCGGTCATTGTAATCTTCTGGAGTCTCCTTTACATATTAATTAATACTCCATCTGCACCCTGGCTCTCTGCCACTAAAGTGAAGAGAAGGAAGCCCAGGCATGAATAAGCTTCCACAAGAGCTCCACATTGATACAATAATTTGGACCACTGAGAGTTTTTTCTGTTGAGTATGGATTAGCTTACAAATATGAAACTCTTTTCTGAATGTGTTGGAACAGATACAGAGCCTTTATACTGTACATGCGGGCCACTGCACTCACACATCATGACCAATACTTCCCCCTTCTGGTTGTGAAGGAGGAAGTATCAGAGTGATGGTGAAACATGGCTTGGAGTGCAGCAGCTAGAGACAGTGACAAGGGGAGTTACCACCCCTTGATGTCACAGCCTGCACGTATAAAGACTGAAAGTTTCTGCTCAGACACATTTGGAATTATGTTTTGCTTTTGTAAGCTCTTTTTTACTTATGAAGAATCCTATTTGTTAAATCAGTGGCAAAAAAAAATAAATCTTTGAACGTTTTACTGTATTTTCTTATTGGTCCATTGAACTAACAACAAATGAAAATCTTACCTGTTTAGAGCTGGCTTCACTTTACTTTACCAGAGTATGTCAGTGTGGACACGGCATTTAAAGGCTCTATATCATTAGAGCAATATCTGCACTCCATAATGTGATATAAGGGTGTGCAAATACCGACCAACAAGATCAATGGCACGAGGAGGAAAGCAACCTGTATATAAACACTGTACCACCATATACAAATATACAAATGATAATTTATTTAATGAATAGCAGCAAAGACACAAGTAAAATCAATTGAAACTGGAAAAAGTTGTTTGAACGCATGATAATATTGAAACAGGATTCAAAAACGTCACCCCACCTAACAATGGATAATAAACCTGTGCTACCTATATACTAGGCTTGGGGTTCATATGAGCCCCAAAGAAGGAGGAGGAGACCCGGGTCTGAACTGTAATGACTAAAGTCTGGTTATTATGAGGTGCAGTACACACAGATAGGTGAAATGTAAAACATAGTAATCAAGAAGAGAAGGACATAAGCTCACAATGAGACCAGTGTTAATAAAGTGCATGAGTCTAAGTATGACAGGCGTACAATTGCATGAGTGACAGTATGTAAATACTACACCGGTAAGCATCTCCAAAGTGAGGGAGTGAGGTAGCAATAGATTCATGTGGTGGGGGCGTGCAGGAACGCTCCACGCGTGGCGTGGTCCATGTGACCACTTCTGGTCAGGTGGACCACACCATTCGTGGAGCATACCTGCACGCCACCACCACCAGGATGATTTGTTTGTGAAAAGGAATAGATTTCTCATGTAAAAGGGAGTATGAGCTACTGATTGGGATGAAGTTAAATTTTTGGTCATGGTTTCTCTTTAACAGGGCTTGTTGAGCACTTTCCCTTTTTATCATTAAAACTAGTCAGTTAGGCCAGTTACAAATACGGCCACTAGATAGACAGGCAGTATGCACTCCCATGTCTGCCTGCGCTCCCATGTCCATCCTCATGCCAATAAGTGCGTGTGTGCCCCCACACGCGTGCCAAAGGCCCCGGCTCTCCGCCTGTGTACTCGGCTCCTGATACGGACACAGACCATGGATGCAGATTCCAGGGCTTTTATTTGTTAAAATGGTGCAAATATTAAAATTAATAAATAACAATGTGAGGTGGTAGGCAATAACTAAAGAACGCTAAAGAAAGCTTGCCAAAAGCAACAGAAATACCCTTGCTGATTCAATTGAGAACGTAATGTTTGTGAAGTCAACGTGAAACTCACCAGGGCCCATATGCAATTCACTTTTTCTCCTTAGTTTTCTCCAAGTTGATATTTTTACACCTTGTCAATAAAAAGCCTTTTAACCATTAAGCCTTTTGGACGTATAGTATATGTCCAAAAGGCTGCATGTGCGCCTCCGGGCGCTCCTGTGGCCAATTACGCGTGTGCGCACGCGTCAAGGGGCCGCGGTTCGTTAGCCCGGGGATCAATGAATCAGGGCACAGTGCCCGATCATTGATGCCTTTCCCTGGCAGAAAAAGTGATGGCTTCTCTCGGAATCCTAGCTTTTTCTGCCTCTTATGTCCCCCCTACGTCCCTCTAAGCGTACATGTTACTCTTAGAGTGACGTAATGTAAACAAACTCAGGGATTGCATATGGCCCCATAAACTGCCTTTCAAGCCAGCAAAATGCAAGAAAGCACTCAAAATTATTTTGATAGTATTTTTTAACCTACTTTTTGGTAAATGTTTTCTATTGTAGAGTGCTGAAAAGTTATTTTAAAGAGAAGATGAAAAGTTGTGGATATATCACCTGGGAGAAAACTCAGGTGATAAAGTGAATTGTATATGGGCCTATGGCCTATGGCCCATATGCAATTTCATTTTTTACCTGAGTTTTCTCCTAGGTGATATTTTCAGAACTTGTCATAAAATAACTTTTAAGCCATCAGCAAACAAGAAAACACTCAAAATTAATTTGATAGGACTTCTTCACCAACCTTTGGATACCTTTTTAGTTATAAAATGTTGAAAATTTAGTTTAAAGAGAAGATGAAAATTATCTCCTAGGAGATAACCCAGGTGAAAAATGTAATTACATATGGGCCTATATGTTTTAATGTACCAGGTGAATTTACATTTGCATGACCATTGCAAGTGTTAGATATTTAATCGAATCAGCTGGTAAAGTGTGTGCAATGCAAATTGATCATTTTTCTTGCACCATTCTAGTCTTTTTCTCTAAAGCTGAATACTCATCACCTGATGGAGCAAGATCCAGTGACATCCCCCGGATGATGAGCATGCCATGATCTGTTCTGGTGTTCCAGCTGGCAGGTACATGCGTAGTCACACGACCGCACACTATGGGCAAGAAGGGAAGTCCAGCAATTGTGTTATGTGGAGTCATTGGAGAGCTTAAAGATCTGATCTGCCATGGCGGTTGTTGTACCCACGATCTCTTGTTGCTCAAAAAATCGCCGGTAGGCAGAAAAATCATAGAAAAAAAGCGCATAGTGGGTATGGACCTTTAGCACCAAACTTGTTTAGTGACCAGTGAGAGAAGTACTTTAAAGCTTACAAATGCAATTTCCAGTATTAAATCACTGATACTTCAGCAGTCACATATCGTGTTGCTTACAAGCCATAAATAAAATACTATTTTTATGAATCTCCCTAATTTTCTCTATCCCCGTTTGCTGATCCATTGTGCTGCACAATTCAGCTTGCATATATTACATTATTATGAATGCAAGGCACATTGTTTGGCGTAAAAAGCTGGTGTACAGTTCCTCCCTAACCTAGACGTATAACATTTTAAGAGTATGTAATGATGGGGAAAATTAAACAGGGCTAACCAGGAGCTTCAATTCTTATTTTTATAATGAATTCACTATAATCACTTTATCTGGAAGAACAATGAAGAATGCAGGCAAAATAACAGTAGCTTCAAGGGCTGTTAAGTGAGAGAACAAGGCTGCTATTCATACGTCCCATTGTGCAGCCTACAAATGAACTATCCGTGTATTATCATCAAATCTACACTGCCCTAGCGTATCTGTTTTCTAAAAGGCAAGGTGATCAGGTGATTATACCTTTAACACTCTTCCTTAACGTGCATTCCTTCATTTTTCCTTTACATCTAATATGTATATATATTATATAATGTATATATAACATATATATATATATATACATGTATATATAGCGCCAACCTCTTCCGCAGCGCTGTGTAGACTATACACTTGTCTCTTAATTGTCCCTCAGATGGGCTCACATTCTAATCCCTACCATAGTCATATGTCTAAGTATATATATATATATATAGGATCTTCTCAAAAAATTAGCATATTGTGATAAAGTTCATTATTTTCTGTAATGTACTGATAAACATTAGACTTTCATATAATTTAGATTCAAATACACACAACTAAAGTAGTTCAAGCCTTTTATTGTTTTAATATTGATGATTTGGGCATACAGCTCATGAAAACCCAAAATTCCTATCTCAAAAAATTAGCATATTTCATCCGACCTATAAAAGAAAAGTGTTTTTAAAACAAAAAAGTCAACCTTCAAATAATTATGTTCAGTTATGCACTCAATACTTGGTCGGGAATCCTTTTGCAGAACTTACTGCTTCAATGCGGCGTGGCATGGAGGCAATTGGCCTGTGGCATTGCTCAGGTGTTATGGAGGCCCAGGATGCTTCGATAGCGGCCTTAAGCTCATCCAGAGTGTCTGGTCTTGCGTCTCTCAACTTTCTCTTCACAATATCCCACAGATTCTCTATGGGGTTCAGGTCAGGAGAGTTAGCAGGCCAATTGAGCACAGTAATACCATAGTCAGTAAGCCAGGTCGTGCTGAAAAATGAAATCTTCATCTTCATAAATCTTTTCAGCAGATGAAAGCATGAAGTGCTCCAAAATCTCCTGATAGCTAGCTGCATTGACCCTGCCCTTGATAAAACACAGTGGACCAACACCAGCAGCTGACATGGCACCCCAGACTATCACTGACTGTGGGTACTTGACACTGGACTTCAGGCATTTTGGCATTTCCCTCTCCCCTGTCTTCCTTCAGACTCTGGCACCTTGATTTCCGAATGACATGTAAAAGTTGCTTTCATACGAAAAAAGTACTTTGGACCACTGAGCAACAGTCCAGTGCTGCTTCTCTGTAGCCCAGGTCAGGCGCTTCTGCCTCTGTTTCTGATTCAAAAGTGGGTTCATGCTTCCATCTGCTGAAAAGCTTTATGGAGATGAAGAATTCATTTTTAAGCATGACCTGGCACCTGCTCACAGTGCCAAAACCACTGGTAAATGGTTTACTGACCATGGTATTACTGTGCTCAATTGGCCTGCCAACTCTCCTGACCTGAACCCCATAGAGAATTTGTGGGATATTGTGAAGAGAAAGTTGAGAGACGCAAGACCCAACACCCTGGATGAGCTTAAGGCCGCTATCAAAGCATTCTGGGCCTCCATAACACTTGAGCAGTGCCACAGGCTGATTGCCTCCATGCCACGCCGCATTGAAGCAGTCATTTCTGCAAAAGGATTCCCGACCAAGTATTGAGTGCATAACTGAACATAATTATTTGAAGGTTGACTTCTTTTGTTTTAAAAACACATTTCTTTTATTGGTCGGATGAAATATGCTAATTTTTTGAGATAGGAAATTTGGGTTTTCATGAGCTGTATGCTAAAATCATCAATATTAAAACAATAAAAGGCTTGAACTACTTCAGTTGTGTGTATTTGAATCTAAAATATATGAAAGTCTAATGTTTATCAGTACATTACAGAAAATAATGAACTTTATCACAATATGCTAATTTTTTGAGAAGACCCTGTATATATATATATATATATATATATATATATATATATATATATATATATATATATATATATATATATATATATATATATATATATATATATATATATATATATATACAGTATATCTCAGGTTATCAGTGATGACATTGCTTATTTTTTTAATCCATTTTTTGTCAAATCTATACTGTATAACTGAGATTTGTAAAGCTTTCACCCTTCAAACTTCAATAGGAACTCCAGTGAAAACAATGTAATTAAAAAAAGTGCTTAATTTTTACCATAATTATGTATAAATTATTTAGTCAGTGTTTGCCCATTGTAAAATCTTTCCTCTCCCTGATTTACATTCTGATATTTATCACATGGTGACATTTTTTACTACTGGCAGGCGATGTCAGTGGAAGGAGATGCTGCTTGCTTTTTTGGCAGTTGGAAACAGCTGTAAACAGCTGTTAATAGGTTCACAGACAGGAAACTGTCAGGACCATGGTCCTGACATCACACTGTGGGAGGGGTTTCACCACAATATCAGCCATACAGAGCCCCCCTGATTATCCATTTGTGAAAAGGAAAAGATTTTTCATCAGAAAGGGGGTATCAGCTACTGATTGGGATGAAGTTCAATTCTTGGTTACGGTTTCTCTTTAAAACAGATTTTTTTTTTTTTGTTTCCTACTTCCATATTTAATATTATTCCAAGGCTTAACCCAGGACTGGCAAAGTCCCCGGTAAAATTATGGATAAGCAGTGTCTCTTTTGAGCAATGAAGAATTAGTATCAGGTGTTGTCCTCAAATTATCTAATGTAAAGGTAGCCATAAACTTTGTAACCTGGTTTGATCTTTTGATTGACAAAAGCAATTATATTTGGCAACAATTTGCTTGAAATATAATCAGTCTGATGAATAAATCACTCATGAAATAAAATCCAGCTGGAGATACTCAGTGCCAGATTTTTGGAAAGGCCACAAACACCAGAGTTTAGGGTGGGTACAAGCCAAGGGGGCAGCTAGGCATGGAAAAAGGGTTGCTGTCTGTAGAAGAGGAGGCTGAAAAAGGGACAGGAGGGCTGCAAAGTAGGAAGAACACAGAGAAGACTGGAGCTGTTGCCCAAGAGAGCTGTCCATGAAAGAGAGGAGCTGCTATACATGGGTAATACACATGGAAGTGAAGGCTGCATATAGAATGGGAGGAAGGGGGTTTCCCATGGAAGGGGACCCACAATATACCTGGCCTTGAAGATAAAATTGGCACTGTAGCATTTTGCATGGCCCCATCACTTCCTTATGAGCAGATTAACCCTTCATAAATTCCGTAGTCAAACCCTTGTAGAAATGCATAGCTTTTCAGTTGTGTGCACTTATAAAATATATACTTTTATGAACATTTTAGTTGAGGAAAAACTTTATTATTTTCTGAAAAAAAATGTTTTTGTAAAAAACTTCATACCATATTTTTCCCATGTGTCTTGTGTAAGTTTCAAAATATAATTACGCAATGTTAAACAGATCAACACAAACCATATTCAGATAAGGTTCACATGAAGAACAATTCCTTTGAAATCAATGGGGCAGAGTCACTAACTGGCAGTAAAATTTCTGTGGGCAGATTTGCATTATGTGTGCTATATATAAGCACTTAAATGTTACTGACAGTTAGTGAGTTTGCTCCAATGTGTATCTATTATTTTTCCTTAGCAACCGATGCTGCTTCCACAAGGAATCCATCATTCAAAAGAGAACAGAATATCCAGATAGCTCATGGAGGGTAACCCAGAACTATTTGGAAAGTATAGGGGGCCAAAAGAAACCTACAAATAAGCAACACAGAGTTTAATTTACCTTCTTACAAAAGAAAGTATTTGTAATAACTCAGCTTTAAGTGGGTGCATCATGGGAAACCATTAGCTTTCTTAAAGGGACACCTAAGGCTATAGGTTTTACTCACCTGGGGCTTACACCAAGCCCCTGCAGCTGTTCGGTGCCCATGCAGTCTCGCTCGGATCCTCCTGGCCCCGCCGACAGCTACTTCCGTTTTCAGCGACAGGCACCGACAGGCCTGGGAACGTGAGTGATTCTTCGTGTTCCTGGCCGCAATAACACCCTCTATACTGCTATTGCGGCCAGGAAAGTAAAGAAGCAGACACGTGGCCAGGCCTGTTCCAGAAAACAGAATTAGTTGCTGGCAGGGCCAGGAGGATCAGTGCGAGACCGTGTGGGCACTGGAAAGCTGCAGGGGGCTGGTGGAAGCCCCAGGTGATTAAAACTCATTTTTTGTAGCCTTTAGTGACCCTTAGCTTAATTATCACAAAAATCTTCTATTTTAAGAAGGCAAATTACAATCTGTGTTGCTTTTTAGTAGGAGGGCTTTTCAGTCTCTTTTATCCCCCCTTACTTTCCTAGTGATTTTGGGTCACCATGGGCTATCTGGGTATTCTGTAGTTTGGTCCAAGTCCTATCCCATATTATTATTATTATTATTATTATTTAGTATTTATATAGCGCCGACATATTACGCAGCGCTGTCCCATAGAGATGTATCAATCCCTGCCATGCACTGATGAGGACCAGAAAGTCTGAAACAGGCTTTCTGCATGTTGGGTTGATGTGACTGTAAAATTTATAAGCTATAGGGTTGCTATACACCAGCGGTTCAAGATGTGAGCCTGGCTTCAGGGGCATAAAGAGATAATTTGCATATTCAGCAGTGATGCATCATGGGAAACCACAGTTGCTCACTTAAAGCTGAAGTATCACAAAAATCTTCTGTTTTAAGAAGGCAAAATTACACTCAAAATAGACCGTGAACTGCTATACAAACTCTTGTGTGTTTGAAATGGGGATTTCACTTATGTGACACATTTAGTGGTCTGGTTTTGACATCAAGAGAAAACAAGAGACAGATCATTTATATTGCGTTTTCTCCTGGCAGACTCAAAGCGCCAGAGCTGCAGCTGTTAGGGCATGTTCCATGGGCAAACAGGATCATTACGAAGCCTTACCCAAAGACTCCATACTGTTTTTACGTACTGGCTTGAGCCAGGATTCCAACCCTTGTCAAAGGGCTCAAATCCCACAACAAAAGGCAACAGCTATCCAGCTGACGCATCAGTATGTGCAAAACTTGGATACAAACTTGAAATCTTGGCTGCAAACAAACATCATGAACCCTATTAAAATAACATTACTCCTGAGGTTTTTACCAGGAAATAATTTTTCACTATAGCTACAAAATAATTTTTCAACACCTAACAATTCAAAAAGTAGAAAAAAATGGGTAATAAAGCAGTGGGGGCTTAACCACTTGAGGACCTAGGGCTTTCTACCCCTTAAGGACCGGCCACTTTTTTTCCATTCAGACCACTGCAGCTTTCACGGTTTATTGCTCGCTCATACAACCTACCACCTAAATGAATTTTGGCTCCTTTTCTTGTCACTAATACAGCTTTCTTTTGGGGCTATTTGATTGCTCCTGCGATTTTTACTTTTTATTATATTCATCAAAAAAGACATGAATTTTGGCAAAAAAATGATTTTCTTAACTTTCTGTGCTGACATTTTTCAAATAAAGTAAAATTTCTGTATACATGCAGCGCGAAAAATGTGGACAAACATGTTTTTGATAAAAAAAAACCCATTCAGTGTATATTTATTGGTTTGGGTAAAAGTTATAGCGTTTACAAACTATGGTGCAAAAAGTGAATTTTCCCATTTTCAAGCATCTCTGACTTTTCTGACCCCCTGTCATGTTTCATGAGGGGCTAGAATTCCAGGATAGTATAAATACCCCCCAAATGACCCCATTTTGGAAAGAAGACATCCCAAAGTATTCACTGAGAGGCATAGTGAGTTCATAGAAGATATTATTTTTTGTCACAAGTAAGCGGAAAATGACACTTTGTGAGAAAAAAAAAAAAAAAAAGTTTCCATTTCTTCTAACTTGCGACAAAAAAAAATGAAATCTGCCACGGACTCACCATGCCCCTCTCTGAATACCTTGAAGGGTCTACTTTCCAAAATGGGATCATTTGTGGGGTGTGTTTACTGTCCTGACATTTTGGGGGGTGCTAAATTGTAAGCACCCCTGTAAAGCCTAAAGGTGCTCATTGGACTTTGGACCCCTTAGCGCAGTTAGGCTGCAAAAAAGTGCCACACATGTGGTATTGCCGTACTCAGGAGAAGTAGTATAATGTGTTTTGGGGTGTATTTTTACACATACCCATGCTGGGTGGGAGAAATATCTCTGTAAATGACAATTTGTTAATTTTTTTTACACACAATTGTCCATTTACAGAGATATTTCTCCCACTCAGCATGGGTATGTGTAACAATACACCACAAAACACATTATACTACTTCTCCTGAGTACGGCGATACCACATGTGTGGCACTTTTTTGCACCCTAACTGCGCTAAAGGGCCCAAAGTCCAATGAGTACCTTTAGGATTTCACAGGTCATTTTGAGAAATTTCGTTTCAAGACTACTCCTCACGGTTTAGGGCCCCTAAAATGCCAGGGCAGTATAGGAACCCCACAAATGACCCCATTTTAGAAAGAAGACACCCCAAGGTATTCCGTTAGTAGTATGGCGAGTTCATAGAAGATTTTATTTTTTGTCACAAGTTAGCGGAAAATGACACTTTGTGAAAAAACACAATTAAAATCAATTTCCGCTAACTTTTGACAAAAAATAAAATCTTCTATGAACTCACCATACTCCTAACGGAATACCTTGGGGTGTCTTCTTTCTAAAATGGGGTCATTTGTGGGGTTCCTATACTGCCCTGGCATTTTAGGGGCCCTAAACCGTGAGGAGTAGTCTTGAAACGAAATTTCTCAAAATGACCTGTGAAATCCTAAAGGTACTCATTGGACTTTGGGCCCTTTAGCGCAGTTAGGGTGCAAAAAAGTGCCACACATGTGGTATCGCCATACTCGGGAGAAGTAGTACAATGTGTTTTGAGGTGTATTTTTACACATACCCATGCTGGGTGGGAGAAATACCTCTGTAAATGGACAATTGTGTGTAAAAAAATCAAAAGATTGTCATTTACAGAGGTATTTCTCCCACCCAGCATGGGTATGTGTAAAAATACACCCCAAAACACATTGTACTACTTCTCCCGAGTACGGCGATACCACATGTGTGGCACTTTTTTGCACCCTAACTGCACTAAGGGGCATAAAGTCCAATGAGTACCATTAGGATTTCACAGGTCATTTTTGTTTCAAGACTACTCCTCACGGTTTAGGGCCCCTAAAATGCCAGGGCAGTATAGGAACCCCACTAATGACCCCATTTTAGAAAGAAGACACCCCAAGGTATTCCGTTAGGAGTATGGTGAGTTCATAGAAGTTTTTATTTTTTTGTCACAAGTTAGCGGAAATTGATTTTAATAGTTTTTTTTCACAAAGTGTCATTTTCCGCTAACTTGTGACAAAAAATAAAATCTTCTATGAACTCACCATACTCCGTACGGAATACCTTTGGGTGTCTTCTTTCTAGAATGGGGTCATTTGTGGGGTTCCTATACTGCCCTGGCATTTTAGGGGCCCTAAACCGTGAGGAGTAGTCTTGAAACCAAATGTCGCAAAATGACCTGTGAAATCCTAAAGGTACTCATTGGACTTTGGGCCCCTTAGCGTACTTAGGGTGTAAAAAAGTGCCACACATGTGGTACCGCTGTACTCAGGAGAAGTAGTATAATGCGTTTTGGGGTGTATTTTTACACATACCCATGCTAAGTGGGAGAAATATCTCTGTAAATGACAATTGTTTGATTTTTTTACACACAATTGTCCATTTACATAGAAATTTCTCCCACCCAGCATGGGTATGTGTAAAAATACACCCCAAAACACATTATACTACTTTTCCTGAGTACGGCGGTACCACATGTGTGACACTTTTTTGCAGCCTAGGTGCGCTAAGGGGCCCAACGTCCTATTCACAGGTCATTTTGAAGCATTTGTTTTCTAGACTACTCCTCGCGGTTTAGGGCCCCTAAAATGCCAGGGCAGTATAGGAACCCCACAAGTGACCCCATTTTAGAAAGAAGACACCCCAAGGTATTCCGTTAGGTGTATGGCGAGTTCATAGAAGATTTTATTTTTTGTCACAAGTTAGTGAAAAATGACACTTTGTGAAAAAAAACCAATAAAAATTAATTTCCGCTAACTTTTGACAAAAAATAAAATCTTCTATGAACTCGTCATACACCTAACAGAATACCTTGGGGTGTCTTTTTTTTCTAAAATGGGGTCACTTGTGGGGTTCCTATACCGCCCTGGCATTTTACAGGCCCAAAACCGTGAGTAGTCTGGAAACCAAATGTCTCAAAATGACTGTTCAGGGGTATAAGCATCTGCAAATTTTGATGACAGGTGGTCTATGAGGGGGCGAATTTTGTGGAACCGGTCATAAGCAGGGTGGCCTTTTAGATGACAGGTTGTATTGGGCCTGATCTGATGGATAGGAGTGCTAGGGGGGTGACAGGAGGTGATTGATGGGTGTCTCAGGGGGTGGTTAGAGGGGAAAATAGATGCAATCAATGCACTGGGGAGGTGATCGGAAGGGGGTCTGAGGGTTTGGCCGAGTGATCAGGAGCCCACACGGGGCAAATTGGGGCCTGATCTGATGGGTAGGTGTGCTAGGGGGTGACAGGAGGTGATTGATGGGTGTCTCAAGGTGTGATTAGAGGGGGGAATAGATGCAAGCAATGCACTGGCGAGGTGATCAGGGCTGGGGTCTGAGGGCATTCTGAGGGTGTGGGCGGGTGATTGAGTGCCCGCAAGGGGCAGATAGGGGTCTAATCTGATAGGTAGCAGTGACAGGGGGTGATTGATGGGTAATTAGTGGGTGTTTAGGGTAGAGAATAGATGGAAACACTGCGCTTGGGTGGTGATCTGATGTCGGATCTGCGGGCGATCTATTGGTGTGGGTGGGTGATCAGTTTGCCCGCAAGGGGCAGGTTAGGGGCTGATTGTTGGGTGGCAGTGACAGGGGGTGATTGATGGGTGATAGGTGATTGGCAGGTGATTGACAGGTGATCAGTGGGTTATTACAGGGAAGGACAGATGTAAATATTGCACTGGCGAATTGATAAGGGGGGGTCTGAGGGCAATCTGTGCGTGTAGGCGGGCGATTGGGTGCCCGCAAGGGGCAGATTAGGGTCTGATCTGATGGGTAACAGTGACAGGTGGTGATAGGGGGTGATTGATGGGTGATTGATGGGTAATTAGTGGGTGTTTAGAGGAGAGAATAGATGGAAACACTGCGCTTGGGTGGTGATCTGATGTCGGATCTGCGGGCGATCTATTGGTGTGGGTGGGTGATCAGATTGCCCGCAAGGGGCAGGTTAGGGGCTGATTGTTGGGTGGCAGTGACAGGGGGTGATTGATGGGTGATAGGTGATTGGCAGGTGATTGACAGGTGATCAGTGGGTTATTACAGGGAAGGACAGATGTAATTAATGCACTGGCGAATTGATAGGGGGGGGGTCAGAGGGCAATCTGAGCGTGTGGGCGGGTGATTGGGTGCCCGCAAGGGGCAGATTAGGGTCTGATCTGATAGGTAAAAGTGACAGGTGGTGATAGGGGGTGATTGATGGGTGATTGATGGGTAATTAGTGGGTGTTTAGAGAAGATAACAGATGTAAACGATACATTTGGGAGGTAATCTGACGGCGGGTTTGCGGGCGATCTAATGGTGTGGGTGGGTGATCAGATTGCCCGCAAGGGGCAGGTTAGGGACTGATTGATGGGTGGCAGTGACAGGGGGTGACAGGGGTGATTGATGGGTGATAGGTGATTGGCAGGTGATTGACAGGTGATCAGTGGGTTATTACAGGGAAGAACAGATGTAATTAATGCACTGGCGAATTGATAAGGGGGGGGTCTGAGGGCAATCTGAGCGTGTAGGCGGGTGATTGGGTGCCCGCAAGGGGCAGATTAGGGTCTGATCTGATAGGTAACAGTGACAGGTGGTGATAGGGGGTGATTGATGGGTGATTGATGGGTAATTAGTGGGTGTTTAGAGGAGAGAATAGATGTAAACAATGGATTTGGGAGGTGATCTGATGTCGGATCTGTGGGCGATCTATTGGTGTGGGGGGGTGATCAGATTGCCCGCAAGGGGCAGGTTAGGGGCTGATTGATGGGTGGCAGTGACAGGGGGTGATTGACGGGTGATTGACGGGTGATTGACAGGTGATTGACAGGTGATTGACAGGTGATCAGGGGGATAGATGCATACAGTAAACAGGGGGTGGTGGTCTGGGGGGGGGGGTCTGGGGAGAATCTGAGGGGTGGGGGGTGATCAGGAGGGGGCAGGGAGCAGGGGGGGGGGGATAAAAAAAAATAGCGTTGACAGATAGTGACAGGGAGTGATTGATGGGTGATTAGGGGGGTGATTGGGTGCAAACAGGGGTCTGGGGGGTGGGCAGGGGGGGGTCTGATGGGTGCTGTGGGCGATCTGGGGCAGGGGGGGGAGAAATCAGTGTGCTTGGGTGCAGACTAGGGTGGCTGCAGCCTGCCCTGGTGGTCCCTCGGACACTGGGATCACCAGGGCAGGAGGCAGCCTGTATAATACACTTTGTAAACATTACAAAGTGTATTATACACTTTGTATGCGGCGATCGCGGGGTTAACATCCCGCCGGCGCTTCCGTATAGCCGGCGGGATGTTGCGGCGAGCGAGCGGTGACAGGCGCCGGCGGAGGATCGCGTCACGGATGACGCGATCGCTCCGCCCATGCCCTTAAATGGACCGCCGCCTCTGTGGGTGAGCCGGTCCTTAAGGGCTTCACTTCCCGGCCGCCTCTGTGCGTTAGGCGGTCGGGAAGTGGTTAACATGAATTTCACTGACAAGGAGACATATTTTATTAACTTTTCTCCTGCATTTTCTCCCAGGAGATATTTTCATATCTTAGGTAGAGATGTTGTGAACACAGAATTTTCAGTTCACAAACAGCGTACGTGAACTACCAAAAAAATTTCGTGAACAGTTGAATCTGGTGAACCGCCATAGACTTCAATGGGCAGGTGTATTTTGAAACCTACAAAGACTGTTTCTGGCCACAAAAGTGATGGAAAACTTGTTTCAAAGGGTCTAACATCTGGACAGGGGCATGCCAGAGGGGGATCCATGCTACAAGTCCCATCAAAAATTACGGAGTTGACGAGAGTCAGATTTTAATCACCGGAGGGCAGAAACCACATTATGCACTGCTATGGGTGTCAGTGGGCTGTGGAGTGTCTCACACAGAACAATGCAATAGTACTATCAGAATACAGTGAAGTAATAATGCACTGGAGTGGTTCTGTGCCTGCAACTTAATGAGACAACAGCAGTAGTGTGAACACAGCTCTGGGTGCCAGTGGGCTGTGGAGTGTCACACACAAAAAAAAACACAGGAGACCGATGTGCTAGCCCTCAAAAGGGCTGTTTTCTTTTGCAGCTAGTGAGGAACAAGGACACAGGCCTAGCTAATGCTTTCCCTACTAATCTGCAGTAAGCCTGACCCTGCTCTCACTAACAGTCAGCACAGCAGCCAGCAGAGAATTAATCCAATACGGCCAGCGCAACTGCTTGATAGGGGGCGTGGGTCCAGGAAGGGGTGGTAGCTGATTGGCTGCCATGTGTCTGCTCACTGGGAGGTAAGGGGTCAAAGTTTAGCTCAATGATGATGTATAGGGGGTGAATACAACACGCTAAATGTTTACTGTTCACCGTGAATGGGAACAGCCGATGTTCACAGAATACTGCTCACCGACGAACTGTTCAGACCATCTCTAATCTTAGGCAGCCTTCACACTTATCTCTTCAATTACTAGACATTTTTTATATTTTCAATTCTTTTGCAATTGTTTGTTTCTCACTATTGTTTTGTTTGTGCATGTTTTTCTTATTAATTTTCAGAATGTGATTTATTCGAGCACAAAATCTGTTATGTGTGAAAGACGCCTCATCAATCAAATATATTTACAGTAAAGCTCCCAACAAGCAAAAAATAAAAAATAAATAAAAAAGCTCAAAGTAGGTTGAATATTACTTTTAAGCGAGTTTTTGGTAGTCTCTCAATTGCTAAGTACTGAAAAGTTGTTTTGTAAAGAATATAAAAAATATCTCCTGCAAGAACTTGGGAAAAAAGTTAATTAGCCAGGGGCCTATGATAGTAGATGCTTTCATTAAAATACATAAATGCCTTAAGATGTTGGTACTACTGTAGGTACGTATATTGAGGCTGCCATATTTGTTTCCTTTTAAACAATACCAGTTGCCTGGCAGCCCTGCTGATCTTTTTGGTTGCATGCAAACATGCAGCTAATCTTGATCTGACAATATTTCCAGAAACACCTGATCTGCTTATGCTTGCTCAGGGTCTTTGGCTGAAAGTGTTAAAGGCAGAGGGTCAGCAGGACAGCCAGGCAACTGGTATTGCTTAAAGGGAAATAAATATGGCAGCCTACATATAACTCTCACCTCAGGTTTACTTTAAGGAGATGTGCATAAAAAATAGTGAAATATCAAATCCAATGCATTGAAAATTATGTTTATTTTTGTAGTTCCTGTCGACTTGGATGGAAGTCTAAGGTGAACATAGTGAAAACTCCCTGATCTTCACTGCTTTACGCTACAGCAATTCATTCCCTTCATGCTCTTTTAGTAAAATTAAAGATTTGACTCAGAACTGCTGAAATATTCTGCCATCTCTATGCAGAAGGTTCACAAGACTGATGAACAGCAATGACTTGTGTATTTTCCTCAGGAAAATTGTGGTAGAATTATCTAAACATCCTAGAGATGAGTTTAGCTACTCCGTATGTCTTAGGGGCTTATTATGTCTGCTCCGGCACTTCCACTGTATTGGCTGCAGGGAAAACATTTCCAGTGACAGCAGTGTGGACTGTTGCCAATAGGAAAGGAAGATGGCAGACAATGCAGTACATAGAAAAAGCTCTGTAGATAGTGATGTAACACACAGACACATGGGAAACAGACATATATCGTAGCTAAAAGGAATATTACAATCCTTGCGATTACTTAGTTCTCAGACAAGTATTTTCATTTGTATTCTATTTCATATTTTAGATTTTTTTTCCAAAAGAGGAAAATACAACCCCCCCCCCCACACACACACACACGCACCACCACCACCACCAAAATTGGTGGTGTGTGGTGATGAATAATGAAACAGTGCATGCAGCATCTTTATTCATCTCAATGAAGCTGCATGGTTGCTTATGTGGGTGGGCATGACCTTTGATGTGCAGAATACTGTGGTAGATCATGGCCATTTCACATTGCAGCCACTTGGTTGGCTGGAGGCATAGCTGTGGTGATTACTTCAAAAGTAAGTGCAATAGCTTAAGGGGATATTGTAATAATCATGCTTTATTCAGTATCAAATTGTACAAAAAGTAGACAACCTTACCTAAAATCCTATTAAAAATACTACGGAGCGCTCCTCACGCATACCCCAACATACATACTCATACCACAACCATCCTGGTACGGTACCACCAACCACCAATTTATCTTCAGAGTGGGGGGTCAGAGATTGTCAGGGATGCAGATGTATAGCAGGCTGCATATATACACCGGACAGTCACAATGCAAAGTAAATGTCTCCCACACGGACAAAGTGCAGGCAGACTGTTGCTGGTATCTCACCACTCCTGTGTCCAGCTAGCTGATAGCTCATATCATCGATTACAAGGAGACACACTCTGCAGGGACCTGCCTTCAGAAACACCACTCTACCCAGCTAAGCATTCCAGCAGGGAGCGGCAATCACACAAACGTGACAATCCGGCATTAGCAGTAGCCAGTGAAAGCATTCAGTACGCAGAGCAGGACGTAACCGCACACACTGACGCATTGCACCTGCCCACTGCAAGCTTCATCAAAGTGCTGTGGTGATACCACACCTGTGGTGAGACCATACTTAACTGAGAAATTGGAAAATGTAACCCCTTGGATTAGTAAATTATCCTCTGAAAGAGATCAAACAAGTGACAGCGCTCCTGTAACGATCGGTGTCAGCACGCAGAGAGAATCTGATTATTGGCGATCTGCAGTATCACCAAGAATGCAGATATATACCCGATTATTGATGATCTGCAGTATCACCGATAATCAGATATATTGCTAACCTCTGCACACCAGTATAATGTGAGTGTTTGGTGTAACAGTACAACTCTGAGCATAGACCACCAGGGACCCCGGTGGCCTGAGTGAGTTGAGGAATACTCCCCTGACTGTGGGGAATATTCCTGTAGCCTGAGGACTCCCTAGAAGAGGGACCCAGGCTGGGTTGCAGGAAGTCCTGCTGCTAATATGAACAGGCTTGCCCTAACTAGGTGTGAGGGCCTATTCTCTATGCCCAGAAACCGGGCTAAGGTATAACATAGAACTGACACAGTATCCTAGTCTTGGGTGTGAGGTCCGTAGTCACAACACCCTGGAACTGGTCTAAAGCATAACATAGAACTGACACAGTATCCTAGTCTTGGGTGTGAGGTCCGTAGTCACAACACCCTGGAACTTGTCTAAAGCATAACATAGAACTGACACAGTATCCTAGTCTTGGGTGGGAGGTCCGTAGTCACAACACCCTGGAACTGGTCTAAAGCATAACATAGAACTGACACAGTATCCTAGTCTTGGGTGTGAGGTCCGTAGTCACAACACCCTGGAACTGGTCTAAAGCATAACATAGAACTGACACAGTATCCTAGTCTTGGGTGTGAGGTCCGTAGTCACAACACCCTGGAACTGGTCTAAAGCATAACATAGAATAACAATACAAGTAATCTGGCTCAGTGTGAATTCCTAGGTCCTCCTGGTTCTAACACACTGTAGTATCTGACTTTGGTCTGAGTGCTTCCACATAAGTGTTCGCAATGGCAGACAACCAGCAACTGACAAGCAAGCTATATATATAGTTGCAGGACTCTGCCGCCCCGCCCGAACCACTCAGCCAATCAGGAGTCCAGCAGGAATCAGCTGATCGTCTTGATCAGCTGATCCATCTCCTGCTGGCATAAAGGTCTGACTTCTGGCTCGCGCGTGTAGTTCTCCATCCAGGTGCACTGACAGACCCAGCCACACCAGACGCACGCTGCTGCGTGCAAACCGTCGCATTGGACGCGGAAACAGCCGCCTTGCTGGCGGTACATGTGGCGGTCTTTCCGCAATCTATCATATAATCAGACGCATGCTGCTGCGTACAAACCGCCGCGCTGGACGCGGAGCCAGCCGCCTTGCTATCAGTACACGTGGCTTTTCCGCGGTTTCTCACAGCTCCAGGCTGCAAACTGAAATGTAAGCCAACAGAGACATGCAGAGCCCCACAGGGGCTAAATACATGCCTTGAATGCAAATCAGAAGCAAATTATGTACTAGTTCCTAATCTAAAATTTGAATGCAGGTTGAAGCACATGAATGCAGCTAGCCAAATAGTATATTTACGTTAATTTTGTACAGCAGGAGGAAGTGGCAGCGCTTTCAGACAGAGACAGTACCAGAATTAGCTATTTGCAAAGATGTGCAGAGCTCCACAATGTGGACAAAATTAAACAACATGCATTCAAAACAGGTATCCTTTGAAAGTACTTAATAGGATAATCTCTACAAGAGTGATGTAAGGAAGTCATTAAACGTTAAAAAAAAATTCCCTCAGGAGATGCATTCTATTTTATCTAGAAAATTTAGTACACTTTGCAGTAAAAAAAGTACTAAGAAGCAGGTAAGGAAAATATGATCAAAGTCAAGTTAATGCGAGACAACTTATTTTTAGTACTTTTTGTAAGCTGGGTAATGAAAATTGTACTTTTTTTTAGAACATGAAAAAAAAAATTGAAAGAGCTCAAGAGCTTATTGAATTACCTACCATTAGGCCAAAGTGCGAAAAATTTAGTAAGTCCCAATGACTGAGGGTGTGGCATATATAATCATGCATAGTTTGACTGAAAAATGTATTTAACCATTTTAGTCTTTTGGACGTTGCTCTTACGTCCAAAGGCTGCTGTCACGCTCTCCCACGGCTGATCACGCGCTCGCCCCCACGCTGCCTGTCCTTTCGCCTGGAGATCAATGAATGGGAACGCAACTTCATGTGCTTGGGAATTCCAGAAATTTTAGGAACTTGAGCATCTACTAGCCAATGCTAGGTAAAAGGAGACATCCACAGGCTTCGTACCACTGTGCATGTTCCTTTTTTCTCAAACTTAACCTTTATAATAATGAATGTAAATGTAGATTTCTATTTACTAAAATTGTTGCAGAAGTTGAGAATCTTTGCAAAATATGGGAATTTTCATTAAACTGGTGAAAAAAACAGGTTGAATGTTATCTTGACCTGAAATATAAAACTATAATCCCCAATGCCAGCACAGGCAGCTAAATTTATAAAAGAGTACTGTGAATAAATGTTTAAAAACTGAACTTCTATGCCACAAAATCTAGTTGTTCTTAAAAAGCCACGCCCCAATCATAATGCAGAAAGGTGAAGAAAGAAGTATTAGAGTGCCCAGAAGACCATGGGATGGGGCCTTCCAACATGCCACAGTACTTCCCCATTGCTTAATACAGACATAGGCTGTTGCTGGATTGGATGAAAAAGAAAGGAAACACACATAGTAATTACTATTCTGACTTATTTTTATTCTGGATTGCACAGTTTAAGCTTTAAAGAAAACCTGAACTGAAAATTAAAAGTCAAAATAACCATACACAAGTCATACTTACCTCCTGTGTAGTCTACTCCTCAATCTCTTTTTCCTCTCCTGCGTCCTGTTTGTTCACTGCAATTAGTGTTGGGCGAACACCTGGATGTTCGGGTTCGGGAAAGTTCGCCGAACATGGCCGCGATGTTCGCCCTATGGGGTCGCAGGCCCTATGGGGTCGCAGGCATAAGGGGGGAGCATGCCCCGATCACGGGGGGGTCGGAAATTCCCCCCACCCCCTCCGCTAGCGCTCCCCCCTCTGCCCGCTTCCCCATACAAAAGTTTAAGGAAAGTAAAACAGTACCGGCGGTAGTGGCTGGCAGTGGGCGGCACTGTGAAGTGAGTGAGGAGGAGGAGTCCGGAGAGTGACGCGTTGAGGGAGGCCGGGCAGCGGGCGTGAGTTCAGAGAAAGGGCGGAAGTACCACAAGGGTACTACCGCTGAACCGCCCGCTGCCCGGCCTCCCTCAATGCGTCACTCTCCGGACTCCTCCTCCTCACTCACTTCACAGTGCCGCCCACTGCCAGCCACTACCGCCGGTACTGTTTTACTTTCCTTAAACTTTTGTATGGGGAAGCGGGCAGAGGGGGGAGCGCTAGCGAAGGGGGTGGGGGAATTTCCGACCCCCCCCGCGATCGGGGCATGCTCCCCCCTTATGCCTGCGACCCCATAGGGGGGCCGTATTCGGCCGAACAGGGCCCTGTTCGGCCAGGCATTAAGCCGTTCGGGCGAACCCGAACAGTTTGGCCGAACACCACCAGGTGTTCGGCCGAACTCGAACATCACCCGAACAGGGTGATGTTCTGCAGAACCCGAACAGTGGCGAACACTGTTCGCCCAACACTAACTGCAATCAATGGAGTTCTCCGTCCTCCATTTTGAAAATAGCCATTACCCCATAACAGCTTTCTGCTCAGCACACAGTTAAACTGCAACATTGTCCACTTGAGCCATAGGGAAACATGGACACATCAGTTCTCCTCTCAGCTGTAACTGACAGCAACTGATATATTTCAGTTCTGACAAAATGTCAGAACTGGAAGGGATCATTGTCAGAAATAAACAGAGAGCTTCTGAGTGGAACTGATGGCAAGGTAACTATGTATTGTTCATTTGAAGTTACCTCATGTGTTTATATTAAATAATTTTACTCAGTACAGGTTCCCTTTAAGTTGTTTTGATGGGTTTAGTGAACTACATGGTCACCTTACAAGAATTATGAAAGCTCCTTGAATCTTTGCTGTACATTTATTTGCACCAGTAGAAAGCAAGAGAAGGAAGGGGTAATGTCAATTCACTGGTTTCTACAGTGTGACACGTGAAAAATCTATAATATATAAAATACATAAAAATGCAATATCTTGCATAAAAAACATAAAGAAAAAGAAATTCAGGTATGCAAATATGAAAAAAAAATCATATCACAGGAACCTGTCCCTGAGGTGAGAGGGAAATGTAGGCTGAGATGTTTATTTCCTTTTAAGTAATGTTACATTGCCTGGATGTCCTGATGATCCACTGTCTCAAATCTTTTAAGCCGTAGACCCTGAACAAGCATGCAGATCAGAGGTCTATGAGAAATCTGACAAGATTTTTTGCATGGTGTTTCAGGTGTATGATTTAGACCCTACTGAAAAAGAGGTATTGTTTAACCAGTTCACCCCCAAGGGTTTTTACCCTAACGGACCAGAGCAATTTTCACCTGTCAGTGCTCCTCCTTTTTATTCCCTAATAACTTTATTACTACTTATCACAAGAAAATGATCTATACCTCGTTTTTTTCACCACCAATTAGGCCTTCTGTGGGTAGTACATTTTGCTAAGAATTTTTTTTATTCTAAATGCATTTTATGGGAAAAATACAGAAATAATGGAAAAAAAATCATTATTTCTCAGTTTTTAGCCATTATAGTTTTAAAATTAAACATTCTCCTGTGGATAAAACCAACACTTTTTATTTGCCCAGTTGTCCCGATTATTAAACCGTTTAAATTATGTCCCTATCACAATGTATGGCGACAATATATTATTTTAAAATATATAATTTTTTTTTTTTTAGCCATAATGAAACTCTTATGTAATAAAATTAATTTTCCCTTAGTCAACTATTTATTTATAGATTTTAAGCTGATTTTTTTTACAAGTATTTTTTTTAAGGGGGGAGTGGAAGTGTAATTTATTTATTTTATTAATATTGTATATTTTACATAGTATGTTTGTGCTTGTGTGTAATATACTTTTCCCGTTAAGAAAGTGATCACTTTTTTTTTTTGTACACTTTATTAAACTGAAACAGTTTCCTGTTTTATGAATGGAGGTGGCCGCTGTTTGCGGTCACGTCCATTCACTTCAGGCATTGCGATTGGGTAGAGGACCGCTCGGTCCTCTTCCCCAATCACTTAACAAGGGATCATGCGGAGCGGTGGCGGGAATACGCGACGTATTAAAACGTCATGTTGCCGTTAATAGGCTAATGCATGACATTTTAATACGTTACTTCGTCAGTAAATGGTTAAAAGGAAATAAATATGGCAGTTTTGAAAGGTCTCACGCCTAAGGTTCCTTTTAATATGATATAAATTAAATACAATATCATGACAATATCTCTTCTGGTGTTCAAGACTTTTGGCACAATCCAATGCACCCTTTTTTCCAAGTTTTCTCCTAGGAGAATTTTTATCTTCGGTTTAAAATAAATTTTGCACTCTGCAATTAAAAAACTACCAAAAAGTGGGTTAAAATGTACTGTCAACAAATGTACTGGGGTTAAAATGTACTGTGGTTTAAAAGGCATTTTATTTTATAATGTGAAAATATAACCTAGGTGAAAACTTGGGATAAAAAGTGAATTGTATTGGGCCCCTTATATCCATTTCAAACTGGAACAACTATGCCTGGGAGGAAACTACCAATATCAGGGGCGTAGCGGTGGCGCTGTGGTTAGCACTCTCGCCTTGCAATGCTGGGTCCCCATTTTAAATCTCAGCCATGTCAGCATCTGAAAGGAGTTTGTATGTTCTCCCCGTGTCTGTATGGATTTCTTCCAAGCACTCCAGTTTCCTCCCACATCCCAAAAACATACAGATAAGATAATTGGCTTCCCCCTAAAATTTCTCTAGACTACGATACATACACTACACGATACATAGATAGACATTTGACGATACATGATACATACATAGACAATACTGTTGTAGGGATTAGATTGTGAGCCCCTCTGAGGGACAGTTAAGTGACAGGCAGTATATATTCTGTACAGCGCTGCGTAAGATGTCGGCGCTATATAAGTACTGAATAATAATAATACCATTTGTCAATCATCAACATATGATGCTGTTTTAACATCTTTACTGAAGCATTTTCAAGACCTTGAGTTAGACAACTTTGAGAATTCATAGCTGCATAATAGTTCAGTTTTTCTAGAATTTTTGGGCAGCATACATTAAACTGTAACACACGAGGTAAAGTATTTACTGGTTTTCATGGTAATTATGACTAGATTGTACTGCTTCTGCCTTTGTTCATTAATTAGATCAGTTGCTATGGAAACACCACTTTCAGTTAATTAACTCTTGAATTTGTTAAATGGCTTGTTTGGTCAATTCATTAAAATGTCACACAAGTTCTATTTACTTTGCCTACCCCACGATTTTTGAACTGTTATTGCAATATCTTCCCGATCCCCATATAACAAGTGCAGTTCTAATCTGCCCACATGCTATGTGCCACCATGGCAACCTAACACAACCATCTCTATTTCAGTCTTTTAATACAGTAAGTAGATAATTGTGTGGGCCGATACAGTAAATACCACATTCTAATCGCCAAAAAAGTATATCAGAGCATGGAATCAACTCAGCAAAACTTCTGGGATATTGATCTGGTCAGTTAAGTAACGAGGTGGGTGGTGGTGGTGGGGGTTGTTAATCAATTTTAGTTGCTTTGGTGTTACTAAAACACAAATAAAATCAGCAACAGGAGCAGTAAAGGGGGAAGAATGAGACAATGACAAAAACATGAATGGTTTAACAGTTGGAGGCCACCAACATTTTTCACATCTCATCTTTTCCTGACATTATTTTCACTGTTTTATATTTGTCTACGGCCACTGGCCAGCATCACTACCAGTAGCATGAGGCAATACCTGAACTCTAGACAGATTTCACAGGTGGTCCAAAACCTCCATGATGGCACATCAATACAAGTCACCACCAGAAGTTTGTTTTCTGTATCTTCCAGCACATTCTGAAGGGTATAGCATTCCAGGAGATAGGCAATTACTTTAGGAGAGATGGAACCGTCTGTAGAAGGTCATTTACCAATCAGCAGGACTGATATCTGCTCATTTGGGGAAGGAGGGAGCAGATCAGCACTTCCAGAGCCCTACAAAATGACCTCCAGCAGTCTACTACTATACATGTCTCTGACCAAACAATCAAAAACGGACTTAATTCTCACAGCCCAGCTCTGAGAGAAGGTTCACCCTGAGCATATACATGTCTCTGACCAAACAATCAAAAACGGACTTAATTCTCACAGCCCAGCTCTGAGAGAAGGTTCACCCTGAGCATATGTAACAGATATGAAAGGGCTTATACAAGCCATGGAAAAAATTAGGTTGGGTGTAAAATTGTTATGCATGATTGGTTTGGTGGTGGGTGTGGTGATTGTCTTTGGAGCTATATCTATGAAGGAATGCATAGACCTCTACAGGCTAGACAATGGCACCTTGACTGCGGTTGGGTATTGGGGTAAAATCCAGAGAACCATTGCAAGCCCATACCTTGGTGCAGTGGGTTCTGGTTTTTTTGTGGTGCATGAAATTGCCCATCTTCATGTAGCAAGAGTATGCAGGCAGTTCCTGGAAAATAAAGGAGCTGATACTATTGACTGGCGCCCATGCTCGTCTGACCTAAATAAAATTGAAAACCTTTTAGAACATTATGTATTGGTCTGTTCAACATTGCCAGATTGCACCTTAGACTGTCCAGGAGCTCTGTGATGCCCTGGTCTAGATCTGGGAGGAGAACCCCCAGGACACCACCCATTGTCTCACTAGGAGCATGGCCCCACATTGTCAGGCATGCATACGAGCGTGTGAAGGCCATAAAACTACTAAGTATGATTTTAATTTGCTACAATGTAATTTTGGCAAAATGGAAAAGCCTGCCGCATAATTTTTTCACTTTGATTATCAGGGTGTCTTTGAATTCAGCTCATTTTAGGCTGATAAATATCTTGTTCATCAAACAACTTGCATCCTTTGTTCCTATATCAGTATAGCTAATCAGCAGAATCTACCCTTCCACATTGAAATCTCATGTTTCTTCAAAGTATTCCTTTAATTTTTATGATATATATATATATATATATATATATATATATATATATATATATATATACATATCTACAGTGGGATGCGAAAGTTTGGACAACCTTGCTAATTTCATGATTTTCCTGTATAAATCGTTGGTTCTTACGATAAATAATGTCAGTTAAATATATCATTTAGGAGACACACACAGTGATATTTGAGAAGTGAAATGAAGTTTATTGGATTTACAGAAAGTGTGCAATCATTGTTTAAACAAAATTAGGCAGGTGCATAAATTTGGGCACCACAAAAAATAAATTAAATCAATATTCAGTAGATCCTCCTTTTGCAGAAATGACAGCCTCTAAACGCTTACTGTAGGTTCCAATAAGAGTCTGGATTCTGGTTGAAGGTATTTTGGACCATTCCTCTTTACAAAACATCTCTAGCTCATTCAGGTTTGATGGCTTCTGAGCAAGGACAGCTCTCTTTAACTCACACGACAGATTTTCAATTATGTTCAGGTCTGGGGACTGAGTTGGCCATTCCAGAACGTTGTACTTGTTCCTCTGCATGAATGCCTTAGTGGATTTTGAGCAGTGTTTAGGGTCGTTGTCTTGTTGAAAGATCCAGCTTCAGCGCAGCTTCAGCTTTGTCACTGATTCCTGGACATTGGTCTCCAGAATCTATTGATACTGAGTGGAATCCATGCCTCCCTCAACTTTCACAAGATTCCCAGTCCCTGCATTGGCCACACAGCCCCACAGCATGATGGAACCACCACCATATTTTACTGTAGGTTGCAGGTGTTTTTCTTGGAATGCTGTGTTGTTTTTCCTTTATGCATAACACCCCTTGTTATGCCCAAATAAGTACATTTTAGTTTAATCAGTCCACCGCACCTTATTCCAAAATGAAGCTGGCTTGTCCAAATGTGCTTTAGCATACCTCAAGCGGCTCTGTTGTGGGTGAAGAAAAGGCTTCCTCTGCATCACTCTTGCATACAGCATCTCCTTGTTTAAAGTGTGCTGAATGGTTGAACGATGCACAATGACTCCATCTGCAGCAAGATGATGCTGTAGGTCTTTGGTGCTGGTCTGTGGGTTGACTCTAACTGTTCTCACCATTTGTCGCTTCTGTCTATCCAAGATTTTTCTTGGTCTGCCACTTCGAGCCTTAACTTGAACTGAGCTTGTGGTCTTCCATTTCCTCAATATGTTCCTAACTGTGGAAACAGACAGCTGAAATCTTTGAGACAGCTTTCTGTATCCTTCCCCTAAACCAAGATAGTGAACAATCTTTGTCTTCAGGTCATTTTAGAGTTTTTCTGAGACCCCGTGTTGCTACTCTTCAGAGAAAATTAAAAGAGGAAAGATACTTACAATTGACCCTCTTAAATACTGGTTTTCATACTTGGATTCACCTGTGGATGTAGGTAAGGGGTCACTGAGCTTACCAAGCCAATTTGAGTTCCAATAATTAGTTCTAAAGGTTTTGGAATCAATAAAATGGCAACAGTGCCCAGATTTATGCACCTGCCTAATTGTATTTAAAGGGATACTGTAGGGGGTCGGGGGAAAATGAGTTGAAGTTACCCGGGGCTTCTAATGGTCCCCCGCAGGCATCCTGTGCTCACGAATCCACTCACCGATGCTCCGGCCCTGCCTCCGGTTCACTTCTGGAATTTCATACTTCAAAGTCTGAAAACCACTGCGCCTGCATTGCTGTGTCCTCGCTTCCCCTGATGTCACCAGGAGCACATGGCGCAGGCACAGACCATACTGGGCCTGCGCAGTACACTCCTGGTGCCATCAGCGGGTAGCCCACATTTTCTTTTAAATCTATGAGCCCACCTCCGGCTCTCTTTAAAGAAACAAGTCAAAAGCCCGGCCACTTCCTACATCACAAACTTTATTTTCTCTATGCTGCAACCTGCTCAGAAAGCTGAGTTTATGTTGATTTGTACCAATGATGCAATCCAAGCAGCTGCCTCACTCGCAGAACATGCTGTAACCTGTAAACTCCTTCATTTCTGCTGCTGTCTGGTAATGCTGCCATTTTTTTAAGTCGGTTTCCACTGCACAAGACTCATTTCATATAAAAAGATAAGGTTTGAGCAACTTGATAAGTAAGCTATTAGATGGAATCCTAAAATCTTTAGGCTGGATTTTCACTGTGCATGTTGTATAACGCATGCATTAATGTGTGTGAACTAATATGGAGACTGGACATAGATGTTAATTCAGAGCCTGCATGCAGTGAGTTAGAATAACTTGCTCTATTACAACACAGAGATGGGAACGGGCTCATAGAATTGTATTGGCATTGAGATGACATGCAGATTTATTCTACAACACAACTGATGCAGTGTGAAAAGGTCCTTAAAGAACCCCTAAATTGAGAGGGATATGGCGTTTGCCATATTTATTTCCTTTTAAACAATACCAGTTGCCTGACAGTCCTGTTGATCTCTTTGACTGCAGTCTGAATCACACACCTGAAACAAGCATGCAGCTAATCCAGTGAGACTTTAACCAGGAACACTTCATCTTCATGCATTTCCAGGGTTTGTGGCTAAGAGTATTAGAGGGTTGATAAGGAACCAATGGGGAGCCTTGGAGGGAAATTTAAAGATGCTTTGCTCTCAGCTATACTAAGTATAGCTGAGAGCACATCCGCCTATGCGGACGCTTTGCCGCCATCTCCCGCTGTCCTCCCTGCCTCCCATTCCTGTCACCAGGTGTGAAAGTTGGGGAAGACAGCTGGAGCCAATGGCATATCGTCTGCATAGGCGGATGCACTCTCAAACTTAGTATAGCTGAGAGCTGCGGCAGGGTGCGGCATGTAAGGCAGCGGCCGGGAGATCTTCAATCAACTTGAGAAGATCGCAAGAATAGAGGATATTGGCTTGGGACCTTTTCCGAGGATATTGGTGTGAGACATTTTTTAAAGGTACAGGTAAGTATTTCTGGTTAATTTAGGTTATTAAAGGACTTTTTTTGTTGTTTTGTTTTTATTTCACTTAACCCTTTAGGGAAATTGGTAAGGGGTACTTTGTACCCCTATACTCCTTTCTCCTGGGAGGGGGGTAGGCAGCTGGGTGTTCCCTTCTTAAAGGGGACTCCCAGATACCAACATGAACCCCCCAGGGAGTTGTCGCCCCCACCTCCTCCTGGGGCACCGGAGGTGGGGAAGAGCCCCTTGTCAATGAATTGGACAAGGGCTCTGGGGGGGAGGAGAAGGCTTGGACACCTCTCTCCCCTAGAGCCCCCCCCCCATACCATGGACCATACGGGCTGGTATAGCTTAGGGTGCAAAGCCCCAGTTGGCCAGGGCTCTGCATTCTGACTATCCCAGCCTACATGGGGTCAAGGGGTTAAATATGCTGGGTAGGGCGGACCCCACATCATTTTTATTTTAATTTCCCACCATCTGAACAGAAAAAAAAGTTTTCAAAAATAGGAAAAGATTATTTTTTCCTACTATCTTTTTAACAATTCCTGAAAATTTGGTGTTTCTAGGATGTAAGGGGGCTTTGCTATTAACCTCTAAAGTCGTCAGGTTTTGCTTCATTAACTAACTGTCATTTACCACATTTAAATGTAACTTTTTCCTTTGAAATTTTAAAATCGATTTTCTCAAAAACTAGTACTGTTCTTAACCTATCTGGCAAGTTTGGTGTTTCTACCATATAAGGGCGCTTTGCTTTTAACCGCTAAAGTAGACAGGTTTTCTGGTGATAATCGCAGATATTTTTTTTTATCATGGGCCAAATACTTGGAGTAACGGCTGAATTTATGATTGACTGCTGTGATCGATTCCCAAGCACAGATTCTGATCACGATGTTGGAGAGTGAAAAAATGCACATGAATCACGGTTATGCCGTGATCACGGATTGTATCCGAGCAACACTAAACCTGAAACAGATAGAGTAATTGAAAATGAATATGGTAAATTATTAGAAAAAATATGACCAATTTCCAATAACACTGCAGCTAGACCTAGGATAATTATAAATCAGAAACAAGACGTTATTGTATCCAATGGTGGTCTTATCATTATTATTATTTCATTTTTATATAGCAACGACATCTTCTGCAGTGCTGTACAGAGTATATTGTCTTTAACTAGTTAAGACAAGGACTTTAAGTGCGTGACTTAACTGTCCCTCAGAGGGGCTCACAGTCTAATCCCTACCATAGTCATATGTCTATATCGTGTAGTGTATGTATCTTAGTGTATGTATTTAGGGTCTTATAAATGCTTAATTCTGATTGGCTTCATTTACTTTTATGAAATAATACAGAAAGAAGCAAACTGATTTGAATCCCTCTATCCACTTTGTAAAAGCACTGTACAATGTGCTATGCACGGCAAATACATGAAATAAAGAATAAAAATAGAGACAAGTATAGGGGAAAAAAGAGAGAAAAAGTGATAGTATGTATAAAATACCAATATATACATTTCTCATGGCACAAAGAGCACATCTGAACCATTATCTCCATAGACAAGCAGCTAACATTAAATGTTTTCTCTGTATTACATTCTGCTTGAAAATCTATTGCTATCTTGTTCAGAGCAGGTGTGCAAGGCCAGACATGAGGCTGCTTGCATAGCTCTTATTTTTAACACCCTGCTCTCAGGCAGTGACAAGCCATCGCTAAGTGAGGTAATAGCCAATTGATTTTGTTCCGTTTTTTGCAGTAGGCAGTAATAAATCATGCTGCTTGTCAGAGGGGTGTTTTCATGTTTGCTGTAAGAGTGTGCCAACAATTATTCGACAGAAAGCTCTTGTGGCCCCCCTCTTGAGAGCAGGGCTGCTGCCTGAATTAGGATCTCCTTGACCAAAATGAAGCAGCTGTGGCACATGCTCTAACTTGATTCTTTTTGTGTGGGTGGGAGGACTCTGAGCTGGAAAGACATGCGATTGATGGATTCACACACTAGGCCTCACAGTTTAACAGAGCCGCACAGACTAAAAGGAATGTCAAGAGAATAACATGTAGAACAAAGAGGAGCCGAGGATGATATATACATTCCATCTAGCCATGTACTACTTTGAAATTGGGGTTAAATGTGTGCTCTGTAAAATGTATGCCTGTTAAACATTTTGGCTTTCAAGTACTGAGGGTCTTAAAGATCCACATTAATATTCTCTTCGATACATTTTTTCTCTGAATGGCTCAGCGCTTAATCAACAGCCCCTTGTTCATTTCAACTTTATTAAGCAAAACTATGTTTCCATTTTTTCAATGGAATGTATGCTGATAAAGCATATTTTTCATTTTTTATTGCTATAACACTAAAAAAAATAGTGAAAATATTGTTAACTAGAAGCATGTAAAATAATGCAAATTAATGTTTCAGGTTTGTGTGGGTTTTTTTAACGCTGCACCTATGAATTCTCCTGGTAATGTTTTAACAAGAGAAGAGTGTGCCACTTTGTTGTAGCACTGAATAGGTCTGTAACATGGTAGGACCCAAATCCCCAGGGTGGCTGAATGATCATTAGGTTCATTATAGAGTTTATCTTATTCTTAACGAGGCTTTTCTTGCACCTTTTTTTCCCCTTTGCTTTTTAATTGTATGTATGTGTTATAATCATTGAAGAAATGTTTAAATCTTTTTAATTCTGAGGGATAATTTTGTTGGTAAGCCTTTCTCTCCTAGTAATGTTGTTTTGTTTTTCCTTCTTAAAATCCTAGACCAGCACATCAGGATGTTGGTACTGTAATTTTTGTGTAAGCAGATGTAAGTCAGAAAGTTGATCTCTATACTCTTTCTGGGTTACCAACTCAGAAGGTGTTTAAAGAGAATCTGTACTCTAATATTCTTACACTAAAAAGCATACCATTCTATTCCTTATTTTCTCCTGTGCCCCTCTGTGCTGTTTCTGTCACTCTTTGCTGCAATCCTGGCTTGTAATTAACAGTTTTAGGCAGTGTTTACAAACAAACTAACCAGCTTGTGATAGGCTCACATAAGCAGAGTGTGTGAGTCATACAGAGTGTGCAGGGGGCCTGCAGCGGGTGTGTATCGCTTCTATCCAATCACAAGCAGCCCTGCACATTCCACACATTCAAGCCTTAGCCCGACAGACACGACAGAGGAAAGGAGATAAGATTTATTACAGAGACAGTGCAATTAGGAAAGGCTGCAGTAAGCCAGAGCACATTAGAACAGGCATAGGAACTTATAAGATAGAAGAATTAAGGCTGAAAAATGTGTTACAGAGTCTCTTTAAGGCATAAGATCAGCTGGCAGACCGGAGAGTAGAATCTTTAAATTATATTTAGGCTACTTTTGCACTGGGGAGTTGTGTTGCATTCCCTGGAAGAACAGGATTGCAATGCAGCGGAGAGCAAAAGTTGCATCACATCTAGCGCGTGCGGTGTGACGCATACAGTGAAGCATACAAGACATAGAATGTATGCTTCACTGCAACTGTAGTCATGCATGTTATCCGGTATCACGCTGCATATTCCATTATGCGGATGTGATGATGTTAACGTACCATTACAACATAATTGCATCACATTAGCAATATGATTTTATATTGTCCAACGCACGACACCACCACCAATGTGATAGTAGATGAAAGAGGAATGAGCATGCTTGAACAATGGGGAGAGAGAAAAGCAAGAGCCATTATAGTGTTATACGTAACTTATTATTGTATGAATTACAGAATGTTACATACCGTAGTAATATAGTTTGGTTGAAAAAAGACATTCGTCCATCAAGTCCAATCAGAAAAAATAAATAATAATAATAATAGTAAATACAATGATAAATAAAACAAAAAATACAACACCATCCTGAACCTGCACATATACCAGATGATCGAGGGGGAGGTGAAAAAGCTGACAAGACCTTAGCCAATTAGCCTTAAAAGTGAAAAATTCCTTCCCGACTCCAGATGGCAGTCAGATAAATCCCTGGATGAACTCTTCTGGGAATGTGTAGACGAGAGATACCCTCAAAGGTGAGTTACCCACAAAGGCAACCACTGCATGGGCAGATGGAAGAAACACAACACCATTCAGGTTTAATAAGTTGCTCACTGAAGATGTAGGAAAAAGGGGTGACACCCTTCCACCAGTGGTGTACAATATAATTAGAAATGTAGGTAAACAGAAGCAATATACTACATTAAAATCTGGTTAAAATGAAGATAGTGGACTTACCTCCAGGAATTTTACACAGATAGTCAATTACTAAAACAGCTTTGATTTAGGTATAAAACAGTTCTGATCCAGTTCTGTATGTGTATAATGCCTGAAGAAAAGACTTTGGGTTTCGAAAGCTTGCAACACATGTACATGTACAGTTAATCACTAAATGTATTAACGGAATAACTGTTTGTTGGTTTGATAATGTTTTTCACCAAAGTGCTACGCATTTCATAGGAATCTCCTTTTTCCTTAGGCAAAAAAAAAACAAAAACAAAAAAACAATTGGCAGTATCAGGGGAGTACAGAGAAATAGGCTAAAATACTGTGCTACAGAAGGTAAGTTCTCACAAAAAGTCTCCAGACAAACACTTTAGGTGATTGGTATAATCAATGTAACAAATCCTTTCAATGAAATATCATTATGATGGAGGGAAAGAGATTAATTAAGCAGCATCCATGTGTATACCTGTAATGGGGTCATGAGGATAAACCATAATAAATAAATGAAATCAAATGGATTGAATGAAAACAATTAATGAATGAATAAATCAATTAATGAATGAATCATGATTACATACATTTATAGTAAGTCGGGGTTGTAGAACCAAATGGATATGTGTACTGATATAGTAATATGGTATGATTCAAATACCTCCTTGTTACTATGTAATTACACATATTCTTGTCTCTAGATTGCCTTACTGCCCTGACTCCTGGCCTTACTATCGACTACGCTTGTCTAACTTCCATTCCTGACCTGTTTTGTGACGGTTTAGTGCCACCACTCAGACGTCTGATTATTTGGTGATCTGCAGAATCACCAACAATGCAGACGCTATACCTGATCTGTAGAATCACCAATAATACTAGTATAGCAGACAAAGAGCTGAGTGTGTAGTGATTTAGTGCAACCGTAACTTTAATAGTTTTATCAGAACTAAACAGGATAGATTTGACCAGAACCTCCCAAGTGAGGCTGGGAAAGGTACAGACAGAAAATACAGAGGTAATATAGCTGGTCTCTGCCAGGGGTGCTGGCGAGAGACAAGAACCACTCAAACAGGTACTAACAGAGCTTTACCAGATGGCCTGGAATATCTACCAGGCGTCTGCAGCAGTGCTGGTCGTAATGGAAAAATCTACGCTTACGGATCATTACGCGTAATTTTACGCTATTACGCATTACGCAATTACGGTTACGGCATAGGAAATTATCTACGGTACATCACTGTAATTACGCGTAAACTTACGCAATTACGCGTAAGGATACCGTAATGAAGGCGCTTACACTACAATGTTACGCGTAGTGCCGTAATATCCATTAATGCGTATTTTTTTACGCATGCGGACGATATGTACGCAATAGCCGTCAATGTGACAGTTATTGCGTACATATCATTCGTATGCGTCAAAACGTACGCTTATACTGAAGGGCGGGAGAAGATACTATTGGTTGCTTAGGATGTTGACTGATTGGCTACTCTTAGAAAATGGGAGATTTTACGTTAGTAATTACGCGTAAGTGTTCGTAAAATTACGCATGCCTAGCAATTGCGGTAGACAGTGTAATTACGATACCACTTACGGTCTTACGTGTAAATAATTACGCGTAAGACCGTAAGTTACGCGTAACGCTTACGCGTAAATTTACATTGAATTACGGTGCGTAATTACGCTCATGCGTAATTTCGGCCCAGCACTGGTCTGCAGGAATGGACCGACTAGTTCTCACCAGAGGAGCTGGCAAGGAACTAGTTGACAGGTAGCAAGAAAGCTACGCCAGACCTTTCCAGGGGAGCTGGAAAGGTGATACTAGTGACTCAGACGGTTTTGGCTGAACCTTCCAGAGAAGCTGGGAAGGTCCCCTCAATCACTAGGCAACACCTCACCAGTGAAACTAGTGAGGATAATAAATAAATAACGAGTGCTCATCAGTGGAGCTGATGAGCCTCAGAGCCATATAGGCTAGGCCCCTACAGAGGTGCTGGCTGACAGTAGCTACACGGCCGTACGAAATACGGCCGGACCTCCGGGGCTCTGTGAACACACTAACAGATATGGTGGTGACCTCGTAGTTTGGCAAGACCTCACCAGAGATGCTGGCGAGTTACAAAAGATACACTGACCACCCGTATAATAAAGTACAAACCCCAGCAAGCTGGGGATACTGAAACTGGGATAGAATATCCCGAGGAGCGGGGGCACAGGCAAAGCTGTAACTAATGGCCGCCTAAGGAGTAGGCGGCTCAGACCGTACTGCAGCCTAGGAGTAGGAGGCACAGACAATACTGCACTAGTAATTGCCTGGGAACAGGTGAGTCAGACTATACTGCAGCCGAGTGATCACCCAAGAAGCGGGTGAGTCAGACTGTACTGCAGCCGAGTGATCACCCTAGGAGCGGGTGAGTCAGACTGTACTGCAGCCTAGGAGACACAACCAGGACTGCGCTAAAGAATAACTTCACCAGAGGCACAGGTGAAGATAGCACCTCACCAGTGGTGAGGGCCCACTGGTGAGTAGAGTGGTCAGACTGGCAAGTTTCGGCAACAGAGAGGAAATATCAGTACAGAATCATGAGACAGGAGAGTAATCGGTAATCAGGCAGAGGTTCAGCAACTAACAAGGCAGTACAGGATCGGAAAGCAGGATCAGAGTCAGAGTACTAGCTAAGAGTCATACACAGGAAATCAATACAGAATAATACAATAATGAACTAACAATAGATAGATGTATATTGCAAACACTGCATATACATCTATCATCCACAGGAACCTCACTACAATGAATATTCCTAGTCTTGTGTGAAATCCCTGGTTTCCTCCCAGATCAAACACACCGGAACTATTCTAACAAATAAACAGTAACAATGAAGCAATATCCTAGACTAGGTGTAAAGTCCTTAGCATCAATACCTGGGATCTAGTCTAAGGTCTGAGCGCTAACATGCAAGCATTCACGACAACAGACAGCGCTGGAGTGAAGCCCGAAGGCTTAAGAAGCAGAGGAGACCTCACCGGCACGCCCCCTGCTGTAGCCAATCTGGGGCGCCGTGAGTCTCCTCTGATGTCAGCTGACCAGCAGGTCAGCTGATGAGCCTTCTCCTCGAATAAAGGTCCTGTCTATGTGCGCGCTCGCGTGAGACAGCGACCTTGCAAGGGAAAGATAGTTCCGTCCCCGGCGTCTAGACGCCGGAGAGACGGACAGGGGCCCAGAAGTAGCCGCGGTTGCGATGCAGTCTGCCGCGGCTGCGCTTGTTACATGTTTCTTGTTTATACCTACTTGCTTCCTGCCTCAACTCCTGTCTTGGCCTATCTCTGACTCTTGCACACTAATTTACCACTTCAGTCCTATACTCCATCTGCTCTGCACATATTGCTGTGTTCTCTCTGTCTCGGGGAGGTGGGGGGGGGGGGGAATTCCAGGGCCTGTGACCTGCTGGATATTTGCAGCAAGGTAGCCCATCACCCACTAGTGGTTAGGGCACAACGTCCCTTGCGTGATGCTTTGGTGAAGACTAAAGGTAGCCATACACTGGTCGATTTGCCATCAGATTCGACCAACAGATAGATCCCTCTCTGATCGAATCTGATCAGAGAGGGATCGCATGGCTGCCTTTACTGCAAACAGATTGTGAACCGATTTCAGCCTGAAACCGTTCACAATCTGTGGTGGTGGTGGTTCTGCCGCCGCTCCACCCCCCCCCCCCCCCGCATACATTACCTGCTCCGCCAGCACGACTCCCCAGGTCTCCGCTGTCTTCTTCTCCGCTCTGGTCTGGTCTCCGGGTCTGGCAGGCTTCACTTCTTCCTGTCTGTGGGAAGTTTAAACAGTAGAGCGCCTTCTACTGTTTAAACTTCCTGCCGGGACAGGAAGTTCAGTGAAGCCAGCCAGAGACCAGACCAGAGCGGAGAAGAAGACAGCAGAGACTGGGGGAGTCGCGCCGGCGGAGCAGGTAATGTATTGCAGCTGTATTGCGTTGGTCGTCGGGCACTCGAACGCCGCTAGCGACGTGCTCCCTACCCGCAGGTGATCGACGGTAATTTCCCGCACGGAGTGATCAATGGGACCGATCTGTTTCTATAACGTTAACGATTTGACAGCAGATTCGATCCCAGTGATTGAATCTGCTGTCGATCGGCGGGGAATCGGCCTAGTGTATGGCCAGCGTTATAGCCACTTAGATACCTTGTGCTGGGAGATCTCACGCTTACCACTGGTGCCAGGGTTAAAAGGTCATTGGTCAGGTGTTGATCATAACAGTAACTAACAGCATGGTAAATTAACTACTGGTGAGCCTTTGCATGCATATAAAATAGGAAACTAAACAGCCCATGATGTACTTTCTTTGCCTTTGGAGGAATCACAGCCAATGGGCTTAGCCAGACCTGACCGTCTGTCCACCACCTACGACCATACCCAGGGCTGTGGAATCGGTACAAAAATCATGCAACTCCAACTCTGACTCCTCCCCCGTTTATGATTCTTCTGACTCCTCAACTCTGACTCAGCTAATATACATATAATAACCTTGTTGATTGATAGTACCGTATGTAAGATTAAAAAACATTTCATCACTGCCAAAGCTTTAAAGCTATATTAAGATGGCATCTGCTTTTGGGAGCAAAAAGCTCCAGGCCAGGAAGCCGCTGGCCACTAACGGTCCAATTTCTAGGGAAAAAATCGTTTGAGCGATCAGAAATTCTGATCGGATTGGTTGGAAATAATGTCCATTGGTGGACACAATCGATTATGAACGAGTGAAAAAAATGTCGCCCGAATGAATTTTCGTCGAACGAAAATTTGGATTTTCTTGGTGGTCGTGATAGATAGGAAGCAATGATTGGTTAGTTGATGGTGTAGTGAACGATTTTTCGTTCGATCAGAATTTCTGATGGCTCGAACGATTTTTCGCTAGAAATTGGACCGTTAGTGGCCAGCTCACTCCTCACTGTCAGCCATTCCATTCATGTAGAATTGGTACAGGAGGTGAAAATAGTTAAATATGTTAAGATAACACTGAAATGTAATTGTTTAAGCAAATTACAGTTCATATTAAAAATGATTACTCTTTTTTAATGTACTAAAATACATATTAAAATGATATATGAATGTTACTTTGCAAAATAGCTCAGCTGGAGGGTGCAATAGTGACTTGGGAAGATCATTCCGATGAAAATAGTTCTGAGTTGATGCAGGTTTATGCTATTTTTTATGAAAAGGCATGCAGCTTGGAAATGGACCCGTCAACTCATGCAAAGGTGGAATTTTCATTGTCAAGCTGCATACATTTGCATTCAAAATTTGCATAAACACATAATTATTTGCATTTTAATGACCATCCCTACTAGTGACACAACTACTATTTTACTAATACTGCAGAAATGTTTTTTGTTATATATATAAAAGATTCCTGGGTACACACATTAAATATACAGTCTGTTAGATATTTGTATCTGATTTTATTTATTGCAGCAGCACAAGTAACTGTTTTTTTACTGGTTTATTATTTCATTTTTGTGGACTAAGCACTGCTATTACTGTATATTCAAGTTATTTATGGTGAATATTATCTGAGAAATATAATAGTTTTAAATATTTTTTTCTCTTATTTAAAGTTTAAATGTATAAGTCAGAGTCAGTGCATTTTTGGATGACTCGACTTCAGGTACCCAAAAATGACTCCGACTCCAACTCCACAGCTCTGACCTCAACACCGTCCTCATGGCATGTGAAGTACCACAGATTCCCACTTTCAAACATTCTCAATGCGCTGACCTAATTTGTATTATATTAAACAGCTCCTGTAATTTGAATGACATTTATGTTCATGCAAAATTGCTGCCCAACACTAATCCAAATAACAAATACAGTAACATTGGTCACGTGAGCAGTAATGGAGAAAACTAGAGTTACAAGAAATCATACGAAAAAGTATACAGTGTGTGAACAATCTTAAATTTCAGCGATGACCTCACTAGGACAAATAGTTGTTTAGAAAATTGGCATCACCATTGCTTAAAATTAAAATTTACAGGCATGTCATCACTTTTTCTGTCAAGACTGCAAATAAATTATTAAGGAAAAACTATATTTTCCTAGGTGTTTGACATACATTCCTGTCACTTCAGCTGTAAAAAAGAATGCAGTCCTTAAGTGACTGACAATGGAGAAGAACATCAATGAACAGTAAATTAAACTTCCTGCGTAGCACTTACAAAGTGAAACTTTTTCTCTCTTTTGACATTAATGAACAATTTTAAAAGATGATTTTTTTTCATAATGGACCAGAGTGTTTATAATTTTATCACATGTGAATGTCAGACAAAGAAAGATTGTGCAACATGCACCACAAAATTCCATATAATATGAGTCAAAATTACAGAAAAAAAGTTCTTTCCAGTGTCAGTCATTCTCTTCACACCTTTCCATGGAGATTATGGTGATTTTACAATCGTTTGCCTGAAGCAAGCTGGCAAATACTCAAATAATCATATTTACTTGCAAATCTTTCAAGCGATCATAATGTGGATTAAAGAACAGGATGTTAATCTGGTGGTGATTCATTTCATTTCATTGGGTTTCTCACAGCCCTTTACTATCATTTATTCAAGTAAAGTGAAGGCATGAAAGAGAATTGTCGTAAAAGTAATGTGCAAGGCCTTTCTCAGTGTTTCTCTGTTTACAGTGTGTGACCCTTTTAACATATTGCCTTATCAATCTTGTATAGATATTACTTTTTTTTACTTTTAATACAAAAATATCCCTTTCATTCAAAGTTTTAGATTAGAATGTAAAAGTTTAAAGTAAGGTAAGACTTAAAGAGAACCTGAAATGGTATGTGGGGTCTTATTTATACTTACCTGAGGCTTCCTCCAGCTTTAGGAGGTGCTTGGGGTCTTTGTCTCCTCCGTTCTCTCTGAAATGCTGCCGGTATTCAGATCAGCTGTGCTCTTCTATGCATGCGCGGCTGGTCCCATGCCTTGACAGAAGTGTATGACTGGCCAGAATACTGGGCGGATTTCAAAGAGAACGAAGCAGCCGGAGAGGGTGGTGAGTGAGGGACCTCAAGCACCTCATGGGGTCCGTACGATCAGCCTAACGGCTAATTCACCCTTCAGGCGGCAGCTGGCGCGAGATTTGTAGTTACAGACTGCTATTATGCAGTCTGTCACTGCTGTACATAAAACTGCTGATGTTGTGGAATACATCGGGGGACATTTACAACAGCATATGATAAGGCTGATCATACAGGTCAGTTATCAAGCAACGATTGAGTATTTTACTGTAACATTCATGCAATGTGGTTGAATGCGAATGCGTATGCTAATGAAGGGGGAGGTTCCTTTTTGATGCCTGGGGATTGATCACTGTTCTCATATATATATATGCTTGTACTCTGCATCACTTGTTGTCTGCACTTTATCTGATGAAGGGGACACTCCGTGGCCCCGAAACAATTGTCATGTTGTGCATACAATAAAACTGCTTGGAATATTGACACTGGTGTGCCAGCCAAACTTGACTTGCTTGTACTGAATCGATGTTGCTTCTGCATCAAGGCTGCGCACCCAACCACCCACGGCAAGGTGTGCCTACCCAAAGCGTGATATTGCTCATGGGGCTGGAGGAAGTACCAGGTAAGTATAAATAAGCCCCCACACTCCGTCTCAGGTGCACTTTAAGCACCATATACACATACGAGGCATGTTGCCCAGGGGGGATCGGTACTTAAACCCTTAGGCAACATTGCAGGGCCACATGTATACATGTGTCGCTAGCCTATGGGCTGGCAATGTGTTCTGTTCCCATGTGTGTTTGTGTGTGTGTGTGTGTGGGGGGGGGGGGGGGATGATTGCATGCATTTTAGTCTGACAGTGCCTTAACAGCCCTGGAATATAACGTAAAAGTTGACTTTCCTTGGAAAAGTTCTTCCTTCCAGTCTCCTATTTGTCATTTGCCTCATATTATTACAAATAGGCATTGAAGTAATAATATTTTACATTACGTACCATCATCTGAGCTAGGGATGGTTGGAAATTCAATTTCCAATTCCATGGAAAATCCACTTTCCGCCAATGCCGATTACCGCAATCGCTACTGCTTTCTCCTACCTATTTCCATATATTGATGCCGATTTCCTCGGAAACATTTCTGCCAAATTTAACATCAATTTTCTCAAAAACTACAAGAACTGTTTGAAAAAAAAATTCTCTTGTTCCCACTCTCCTCCTTAACATACTCTGCAAATTTGGTGTTTCTAGGAGGGCCTACGGGGGCTTTTCTATTAGCCTCTAAAGTCGGTGGTGATTGACTGTAATATTAAATGTAAAAAATCCGCAATACTAATATGCGGTAATTTTATGAAAATCAGAATGAATAAGCCAATTGGAGAATGCGGATTTAGGTGGAAATTTCCACATTCTCTGATTGGCCTATTCATTCGGAGTCTTCTGATTGTTAAAGAAAAGAGTGGGAACAAGAGGATTTTTTTTTTCAAAAAAACTCATAGTTTTTGAGAAAATTGATGTTAAAGTTAATATTGCGGTAAGTGGATTTTCCACGGAAATGTCTGTGTTTTCAGCGGGAATCTGCTTACTGCACTAGTATCACCGCTTTCCGCATTCCGTTGTGGAGATGAGATTTGCGATCGGAAATGCGGAAATTGCATTTCCTGTGGAATCCAAATGAGCATCCCTAGCTCCAGCATCGCCTTTTAATTACCCAAGAAAAATATATCTAAAAGGACATAACGGGAATTATGAGCGATCTATTATAAAAATGTTGATTAAAGTGCTATATGAGAAGTAGAAACATAACTGCAATATGTACATTGTATTTAATAAACTATTTGAAACATACACGAATATAAGCACACTATAAATCAGTAATTGCAATATTATCACAAGTCAAATAAAGTGAAAGCAAGATATTTGTAATACTGTTCTATCAATTAGTCTCTGCCCACATAAAATACCAAATAATAGTAGATGGGCATTAATCAAAGTTGACCGAGGATTTATATATTGAAGTCTAAATATACAGTTGAAGACTTCCTTTCATACACTGTAACATGCCTCGCCCTACATATTTTGGGGGCAGTACCTGCTACTTCAGAAATTCCCCCTAACTAGGAAAATATTATCTTTTGAGCTATGCTTGCTTTCCCAAATTGATAAATGTTGATTTTTAATTCCTTATATTATGCAAAGGAATGTTATTGATCTAACGCTGTATTTGAAAGAACCTGATTAAAGTATGGGTAAAGGTTTCTTTCCGTGTGCCAGATGTTCAATTTCAAGGAAAATATAACATCTTTTCACTCCCTCAGTTTGTTAGAAATTTTTCCGATACAGATGCAGTGAATGCACAATGAACTTCAAGCAGCTATCAGAGTTAAAGTGAACACCAGGTGAAAATAAACTAATGAGATAAACAATTGTATTGATGCTCCTACTCTGCAAAATGACTTTTTTTTAGATACCCCATGATTTTATTTCATATTTAAACATTTACAAACTAGATTTAATGTTTTGTTACCTCTGCTCAGTGGCAGCCTATTAAGTGTCCCCGAGTTAGACAAAGGTCAGTAGTTTGTGTATTTTATCTCCCTCTGCTCTCAGAAGTTGTACTCTGCCAGAAAAACTTTTATGGCTGCAATTTACTTATCAGTGAGGTTTACTATATTCACGGCAAGCTACTGACAAGACAGAAGCTGTCACTTCAATGCCAAAAAAAATAACTCTTTCAGGCAGCAAAATAAAACAAGTAGAACAGCCTGGTTATTAATATGTTTTGCACTGTACATACACATGTGTATCGCATCATGTCACATGTCGCCTCGGGTACACTTTAATTAGGAGGAGGGCACTTCTGACAACTCCTTGAATTTGTTGCACATTTCTCTCAATAATATATAGGCCACCATCCTAAAAAAAGTGTTTTCTTTTTAAGGTATAAGAATGTACATCATTCCGGTGAAGCAGAGAATTTGGCTGTGATTTGATGATTGTAAAGTTGGGCACTGCCATAGGTGCCCATGTGCAATTACTGATTTGATGTCTATAGCCAGTAATTTGGGTGCTGGATGCAGCAGGGGACAATGGCAATAGTGGACCTTTGTAGCTGAACTCATAGCGTAGGGCGCAGTGTTAGGTTTAAGTAGGGGAAATAGTGTAAGGCTTGGTTCACACATAAATCTGAACATTCCTGGTCCAGTCCAGTCCTGTCCTGTCAGTTTTGCATCAGCTTACATTAGTTTTTTTATTAGTTTTACCTGATTCGATCGGAAATGTATACCTTTTAAGTGTGAACACACCCATAAAAACACATACAAACTGATAAAAAAAGGACTGGACTGGACCGTAAATGTACACCTTTTATACGTGAACACAGCAATAGAAACACATACAAAACGGACATGACAGAACTGGACAGGAAATTTACAGATTTATGTGTGAACACATCAATAGAAACACATACGAAGCTGATGCCAACTGTCAAAAACTGACAGGGTTGGACACCTTTTTATGTGTGAACCAAGCTTTCAGCATAGAAGGGGAGGTTATTGCTATGGGTAGGTAGAGGGGGAGGTAAGCGTAAGGTGTAGATTGGGGGATCTTAGTGTTAAGCATGGATGCAGAGAAGGTTAGTGTGAGAATAAAATAATATAAGACAATAGTAGTATATTGGTAACACTACCAATATTCTACTATACATAGCAGAATATATTAAAATTACCGATATTCTACAGTCAGCAATATATTGTGCCCATTTCTCACCCCACTACGTTTATATGTACTCTAGTACTGACATGCTGGCTATGCACTTATTCACGGGATGCTTGGTGCCCTCAATGTACTGTACACTGGACTGATGAAGTATTTGCACTATGTACCATCTAATAAAGACATTTTACTAATATCACTCAAACAAACTAGTGACTCGGTTTTTTAAAATAACAGGATAGTGCTTCAGTCATTCTACTTCTAGATTCATTTGAGGCCGCCTGTATGGTCACTACTCTTGAATCAAAACCACTGGCCATTTAAAACTCCATAGTATACTTATTACTCTGCTTGGAGACAGAGGGCCATATGCAATTAGCTTTTTCTCCTGAGTTTTCACCTAGTAGATATTTTTTTTTATCTTCCATTTAAAATAACTTACCTTCATTTTGCAATTGAAAAAGTACCAAAAAGTAGCTGAAGAAATACAGTGTTGCTTGTGAATTTTTAGCCCAAGCCATTTTCGCATCGAAAATCCCGTTTTCGAATTCGCCAAATCTTCGTGATAATCTTCTGAAATATTTGCGTTTTCGACCAGTAGCGAAATTTAAAGGGGACGTGCAAAATGTCAAAAATAACTGTTTTATTTGACATGTGCTTAGCATGAAAAATCGAAAATTGATAGGAAGTAATGTCTTTTCTCCCCATATTAGGCCTCCCATGATTCTTAGCAGCACAATTGACCCAGGAACCATATAACTACAACCAATCAGACAACAGACAGCCCCCTGAGTATAACACCAGCTCTCTGACACACCAGCCTCTGTTGGGAAGAGTTATGTGATAGGTGTAGAGAGAGCTTAGCTAGCTACTGCTCATTTATTTGAAGTCTATTGTGTGTTTGTGGTTTGAAAATCTCCACAATACAAGCTACAGCAGGCTGGATTGTAGTTGAAGTCTAAAACAAAAGTCTTTTTTTTTTAAGAGAACTGTAGTGAGAGGTATATGGAGGCTGCCAAATTTATTTATTTCAAAACAAAACCAGTTGCTTGGCAGCCCTGCTGGTCTGTTTGGCTGCAGTAGGGTCTGAATCACACCAGAAACATGCATGCAGCTAATCTTGTCAGATCTGAAAATAATGTCAGAAAGACCTGATCTGCTGCATACTTGTTCCGTGTCTATGGATAAAAGTATTAGAGGCAGAGGATTAGCAAGATAGCCAGGCAACTGGTATTGTTTCAAAGGAAATAATTATGACAGTCTCCATATTCTTCTCACTACAGTTGTCCTTTAAGGACAACTGTATTGAGAGGTATATGGAGGCTGCCATATGTATTTCCTCTTAAGCAATACTAGTTCCGTGGCTATCTTGCTGATCCTCTAACTGACTTATGGGGGTGATGGTCACTCTGTTTAAGCTGCTGCTCCACCCGCCACTGTCATTTTATGGAATAAGTACACTGCCTGCTTCTCCTGACTTACGGGGGTGATGGTCACTCTGACTGAGCCGCTGCTCCCGACGCCACCGTCCTTTTATGGGATATGTACACTGCCTGCTTCTCTTGCCTTAAGGTGGCCACTAATGATCCAATCTTTTTCATCCAATCTTACCATTTCTATGTAATATAAGGTAACTGCCTGAAGTATCCATTCAGTATATTCACTCAATTTACCCTTATACTACATAGATTTGGTAAGATTGGATGAAAAAGATTGGATCATTAGTGGCCACCATTATGGTCACTCCGACTGAGCTACTGATCCCCTCTGCCTCTGTAATAAATAATACTGATACGTGCACTTGATAAAATACATTTTTTTTAATTCAAATCACTATGCATATTGAGGCGTAACTTTAAAATTGATTTTCTTCAAAACTATAAGGTCTTTTTGAAAAATTATTTTTTCCCCTTATACCCACTGTTCTCCTTAACATACTTTGCTAATTTGGTGATTCTAGCTTGTAAGGGGGCTTTGCAATTTAACGCGAAAATAACGGACATTAGGAAAAAATAAACGTGGAAAAATGTGATCAAAAATTCGCTTGTCAAAAACAAAATAGTGCTTTTTTTCGGCAAAAATTCGGTGAAAAGAATTTTTGCATTTTCGCTCATCACTGAAGAAATACTATCAAAACTATTTTGGGTATTTCTTGCTTGTTGGTTTTTAAAAAGCATTTTATTAACAAATTTAAAAATATCACCTAGGAGAAAACATAGGAGAAAATGTTAATTGCATATGGACCCTTGTCATAAAATGCATTTTGAACCACCAGTAAGCAAGAAAATACCCAAAATAATGTTGATAGTACCTTTTCACCAACTTTTAGATACTTTTTAAAGAGAATGTGATAACTCAGGGGAAAAAGTTAATTGCAAATCGGCCACATAGTGTAAATGGTTTTAGATCTCAGCAATGCTAACTTAGATTCACATGAAAAAGGGACATCATGGAAGCTCCACCGTTACTTTTTAAAGTAAGACTACTGACAGGTGTTCCTTTAGGGTGTGTTGTAAGTTTTACTATAAAAAACAATCTTACAGAATTAAAGTAATTGCAGAGTAGTACCATAAAAAAAATTCTTGCTAACAATGACTTCTGTAAAGAAGTCTTCCCCATATACTCTAATTGATTCCATTATTACTGTGTATTTTATAGGAGCCTAACAGTGACTTACAAAGAATGTTTTTTATTGTGCATTTTAATAACTGTCATTATTAATATACATTAAATACAAATACAGTTCCTTCGCGCGTCAACATGAAATGCTACTTGTCATATTCAAAATAAAATAATCAAAATATAACTGAGCAGTTAATAAACACTTTAAGCACCTTTTTCGAAAAAGTCAATGGATTTTTTTTTTTCACTTTGTCATTTCAGCTGCATTTTAATTAGGGCAGATATGCTTTATAGATACAATTCACAGCCTATGTAATCTAACATTCCTGTCTCTTGTATATTTGATTTCTTTTATCCTGAAGCTCTTCTTGCAATAGGCAGAGAGTGGGATAATTCACAGCTCATTTCATCTGAATATTTGGTTTAAAAGCCTGGAAAATGACTGCCCATCATTTTCATGTTGCTAAATGCAGAGATTAATTTACAACAAAAAAAAAAACCAACACATTTATTTCAAATGAAAACTCTTCTATTTTGTTATACATCTTGTTGAAATTAAACCTAGCCTCTAGTGATTTTTAAGGACTATGAAGTAGTTTGCTTTCTACTAGATCTTGTCTTGACTTTAGGGAATATTAACCTCTATTGTAACATTGTTTTGATCATTGTGACCCCCTTTTCCATAAAGACGTGAGCAATAGTAACAAATTGAGAGGAAACTGAGGAAGGTGATGGGCGGACTTTGTGGCCTGGAAAAAAATGGCACAAGTCTAGTTAAGGGGACCCAGCAGGAAACCTCATAGACCACCAGCCACTCCCTGTTTGTGACTTTTGTCACGTCCACTAATTTATGAGAAATAGGGGACCCAGCAGAAAACACTTATGCTAAATTGCACATCAGGACCCTCATCTCTTCCTAGTGAAAAATCTATTTGCCATCTTCAGGGTGACCTATTAGAGGTTTATATACTTCATGCTTGTTGGAATATAAAAATGTTGGGTAGTGGAAATGGTCCCCGGGCAGCAGAACAGAAAAAAAAGTTTATATACAGTGGGTTGCAAAAGTATTCAGCCCCCTTGAAGTTTTCCACATTTTGTCATATTACTGCCACAAACATGAATCAATTGTATTGGAATTCCACGTGACAGACCAATACAAAGTGGTGTATACATGAGAAGAGGAACGAAAATCATACATGATTCCAAACATTTTTTACAAATAAATAACTGCAAAGTGGTGTGTGCATAATTATTCAGCCCCCTTTAATCTGAGTGCAGTCAGTTGCCTATAGACATTGCCTGATGAGTGCTAATGACTAAATAGAGTGCACCTGTGTGTGTAATCTAATGTCAGTACAAATACAGCTGCTCTGTGAGGGCCTCAGAGGTTGTCTAAGAGAATATTGGGCGCAACAACACCGTGAAGTCCAAAGAACACACAAGACAGGTCCAAGACAGGTCAGGGATCAAGTTATTGAGAAATTTAAAGCAGGCTTAGGCTACAAAAAGATTTCCAAAGACTTGAACACCCCAAGGAGCACTGTTCAAGCGATCATTCAGAAATGGAAGGAGTATGGCACAACTGTAAACCTACCAAGACAAGGCCATCCACCTAAACTCACAGGCCGAACAAGGATAGCGCTGATCAGAAATGCAGTCAAGAGGCCCATGGTGACTCTGGACGAGCTTCAGAGGTCTACAATAGTGTTGGGCGAACAGTGTTCGCCACTGTTCGGGTTCTGCAGAACATCACCCTGTTCGGGTGATGTTCGAGTTCGGCCGAACACCTGACGGTGCTCGGCCAAACCGTTCGGCCATATGGCCGAACTAAGAGCGCATGGCCGAACGTTCCCCGAACGTTCGGCTAGCGCTGTGATTGGCCGAACGGGTCACGTGGTTCGGACCCGAACGCGCTCTGATTGGCCGAACGGTCACGTGGTTCGGGTAAATAAATACCCGAACCACGTCATATCTCCGCCATTTGTCTGTGGGTTTAGCTTTGGGTAGGCAGGCAGGGTAGTTCGCGCTCCAGCCACGCTAGCCAGGGTCCCCCCTGTCATTGTGTCACTGCTGGGAACAGTAGTACACCGCTTGCTCAGCCACACTATATAGCATTCTGTTTACTGCCACTCTGTGTACCTCGCTCAGCCACACTATATAGCATTCTGTTTACTGCCACTCTGTGTCTGCTGGGAATAGTAGTACACCGCTTGCTCAGCCACACTATATAGCATTCTGTTTACTGCCACTCTGTGTACCTCGCTCAGCCACACTATATAGCATTCTGTTTACTGCCACTCTGTGTCTGCTGGGAATAGTGGTACACCGCTCGCTCAGCCACACTATATAGCATTCTGTTCACTGTTCTGTGTCTGCTTGGAATAGTGGTACACCGCTCGCTCAGCCACACTATATAGCATTCTGTTTACTGTTCTGTGTCTGCTGGGAATAGTGGTACACCGCTCGCTCAGCCACACTATATAGCATTCTGTTTACTGTTCTGTGTCTGCTGGGAATAGTGGTACACCGCTCGCTCAGCCACACTATATAGCATTCTGTGCACTGTTCTGTGTCTGCTGGGAATAGTGGTACACCGCTCGCTCAGCCACACTATATAGCATTCTGTTCACTGTTCTGTGTCTGCTGGGAATAGTGGTACACCGCTCGCTCAGCCACACTATATAGCATTCTGTTTACTGTTCTGTGTCTGCTGGGAATAGTGGTACACCGCTCGCTCATCCACACTATATAGCATTCTGTTCACTGTTCTGTGTCTGCTGGGAATAGTGGTACACCGCCCGCTCAGCCACACTATATAGCATTCTGTTCACTGTTCTGTGTCTGCTGGGAATAGTGGTACACCGCTCGCTCAGCCACACTATATAGCATTCTGTTCACTGTTCTGTGTCTGCTGGGAACAGTAGTACACCGCTCGCTCAGCCAGAGTATATAGCATTGTGTTTACTGCCACTCTGTGTACACCGCTCAGCCAGACTATATACCATTGTTTACTGACACTCTGTGTACACCGCTCAGCCAGACTATATACCATTGTTTACTGCCACTCTGATTCTGCTGGGAACAGTAGTACACCGCTCGCTCAGCCAGACTATATACCATTGTTTACTGACACTCTGTGTACACCGCTCAGCCAGACTATATACCATTGTTTACTGCCACTCTGATTCTGCTGGGAACAGTAGTACACCGCTCGCTCAGCCAGACTATATAGCATTGTGTTTACTGCCACTCTGTGTACACCGCTCAGCCACACTATATAGCATTGCGTACTCTGCCAGTCAGTGTGTATATTGCTGGGATCAGTAATACTCCACTCACCGTCAACCACTATATGAGCTCAACATGAGTTCCCCAGAGACCTCCGCTGTGAGCAGCACTCCCAACAACAGCAACAGCCAACGCCCCACGCAAGCTATAACATCCACCCCAGCAGCCAGTGGTCAGCAGCAGCCCTCCCCGGAGGAGAACGTTGTGTCCATCAGTCCGTCGCCAGAGCGATTAATGAGGGCTGCCATTGAGGAGATGATGGGGCCTGATGTGGAGGAGGAGGTCTGGCTCAGGCCAGCATCCCAAGTTAATGTTGAGGACGATGAGGGGTCTGTGTCTGGGGATGTTGGGGTGGCAGAGGTGGTGGGTGGGTCAGACTCAGGAGAAGAGTTGTATGATGAGGATGATGATCGGGACCATCTGTATGTGCCTCAGAGTCCGACCCCGGAAAACATGTTGTATCGTGTGTTTAGGTACTAAAATCTGCGTTCCCTCCCAGTAGTGTTGGGCGAACAGTGTTTGCCACTGTTCGGGTTCTGCAGAACATCACCCTGTTCGGGGTGACTATATAGCAGACTATATAGCATTGTGTTTAATGCCACTCTGTGTACACGGCTCAGCCACACTATATAGCATTGTGTTTACTTCCACTCTGTGTCTGCTGGGAACAGTAGTACACCGCTCACCCGCCACTGTATAGCATTGTGCTCTGTGTCACTGCTGACAATAGTGGTACACCGCTCACCCACCACTGTATAGCATTTCTGTACTGCCACTGTACTGCTGCCAGTCAGCGTGTACTTTAAGGATAAGTGAAATGAGGAAGAAATCCGGTGAAAGAGGGAGGGGCAAGGGAAGAGGTGTTTCCCCTGACGGTTCACGTACAGGCCACAGGGGAGCACCCAAGAAAACCCACTCAATACTGCCCATGTTGTCCAGGACAACAACCCTCACAGATCCAAAAGAACAGGACCAGATAATTACTTGGATGACCTCTCAAGCGTCCAGCAGTGGGTTAAGCAGCACCAGCACATCACGCACGAGGTCCGAGTCCTCAGCCAGTTAAAGTCTGGGCTTTCTTTGAAGACTGCACTGAGGATGTTACCATGGCGATTTGCAAGGTGTGCAAGACCCGCCTGAGCAGGGGGAAAAGTATTAACAACCTCTCCACCACCAGCATGAGCCGCCACATTCTATCCAAACATCCCACTCTGTGGGCAAACGCGGCAGGACAGGGTACCACCAGCAACACTGCCTCCCTTGGGTTCACCAGACTCACCACCAGACCCGCCTCAGCAGCAGCAGTAGCCCAGCCATTGCGTGGTTCACAACATTCACAAACATCAGACGATGCTGACACTGTCACTTTCCGGACTAGTGCTCTTGAGGTCTCCCAGTGTTCATCAAACACAACAACCAACAGCCCTTCGGTGTGCAGCGCTACGGTTGAGTTGTCTGTCTCTGAGATGTTTGAGCACAAGAGGAAATTGCCAGCAAATGACCCCCGGGCCGTGGCAGTAACAGCCAGCCAGCATAGCCAAGCTTCTGGCCTGCGAAATGCTGCCATATCGAGTGGTGGAGACAAACAGCTTCAAGGGCATGATGTCAGTGGCCATCCCACGTTACGTTGTTCCCAGCCGCTACCACTTTGCGCGCTCTGCAGTGCCTGAGTTGCATGAGCACGTGGTCAGCTAAATAACCCGAAGCTTGAAGAATGCCGTTGCCTGCAAGGTTCACCTCACCACTGACACCTGGACGAGTGCGTTCGGCCAGGGTCGATACATCTCCCTTACCGCGCACTGGGTGAACCTTGTGGAGCCTGGCAGCGATTCCTCACCTGCTACGGCGCGGGTGTTGCCCACGCCGCAAACAGCTGGATAACAACAGCAGCACCTACCTCTCTGACTCCTTCTCCTCCAACGCATCTCAAAGCTGTACCTCATCCGGAAATGCTAACCCAGCACCAGCAGCAGTAGGATCGTGGAAGCAGTGCAGCACAGCTGTTGGCATGCGTCAGCAAGCGTTGCTGAAGCTGATCTGCCTTGGGGATAAGCAGCACACAGGGGAGGAAATTTGGAGGGGAATAAAGGAACAGACGGATTTGTGGCTGGCACCGCTGGACCTGAAACCGGGCATGAAGCTAGACACCTGGCACGAACTGGCAATGTACGCAATAGAGGTGCTGGCTTGCCCGGCAGCCAGCGTTATGTCGGAACGCTGTTTCAGTGCTGCCGGAGGCATCATCACAGATCGGCGTATCCGCCTCTACACAGAAAATGCAGACCGTCTGACTCAAATTAAAATGAATCAATCCTGGATTGGAAACGACTACGCAACACTCCTGGACCCCAACCAAGTAACATGACCGATGAACATCTGGGATGGTTTAGCGTTTCCGGTCCCTGTTTATTGAACCTCTCATCTGTATTACATTTATGACTGCATGGCGGCAAAAAGCATTGCTGCTATATCCGCACGCTTTTTGTCCTCATGCAAGGCCTGGGTTGTTGTGTCTCACAAAGCGTGGCCTTCTCCTCCTGCGCCTCCTCCTGTTCCATCACGTGTGCTGCTGCTGCTGCTGCTGCTGCTGGGTTACCGTTGCCGCGTGGTCCCTGTTTATGGAACCTCTTATCTTTATTACATTTATGACTACATGGCGGTACAAAGCATGCTATCCGCACGCTTTTTGTCCTCATGCAAGGCCTGGGTTGTTGTGTCTCACAAAGCGTGGCCTTCTCCTCCTGCGCCTCCTCCTGTTCCATCACGTGTGCTGCTGCTGCTGCTGCTGCTGCTGGGTTAGCGTTGCCGGTCCCTGTTTATGGAACCTCTTATCTTTATTACATTTATGACTACATGGCGGTACAAAGCATGCTCTCCGCACGCTTTTTGTCCTCATGCAAGGCCTGGGTTGTTGTGTCTCACAAAGCGTGGCCTTCTCCTCCTGCGCCTCCTCCTGTTCCATCACGTGTGCTGCTGCTGGGTTAGCGTTGCCGCGTGGTCCCTGTTTATTGAACCACTTATCTTTATTACATTTATGACTGCATGGTGGTATAAAGCATGCTATCCGCACGCTTCTTGTCCTCATGCAAGGCCTGGGTTGTTGTGTCTCAAAGCGTGGCCTTCTCCTCCTGCGCCACCCTCCTCCTGTTCCATCACGTGTGCTGCTGCTGGGTTAGCATTACCGGTCCCTTTTCCTGGAACCTCTTATATGTATTACATTTATGACTGCATGCCGACAAAAAGCATGTTACCTGTGCAAAGAAAACAGACATTTCCCGCATTTAAAAGACAGTTTTCCCTTTGAAACTTTAAAATCGATTTTCTCAAAAACTATAAGCTCTTTTTGCTAAATTTTTTTTTCCTCTTGTACCCACTCCCAAGGTGCACATACCCTGTAAATTTGGGGTATGTAGCATGTAAGGAGGCTTTACAAAGCACAAAAGTTCGGGTCCCCATTGACTTCCATTATGTTCGGAGTTCGGGTCGAACACCCGAACATCGCGGACATGTTCGGCCTGTTCGGCCCGAACCCGAACATCTAGATGTTCGCCCAACACTAGTCTACAACTCTGGTGGGAGACTCTGTCCATAGGACAACTATTAGTCATGCACTGTACAAAGTTGGCCTTTATGGAAGAGTGGCAAGAAGAAAGGCATTGTTAACAGAAAGCATAAGAAGTCCCGTTTGCAGTTTGCCACATGCCATGTGGGGGACACAGCAACCATGTGGAAGAAGGTGCTCTGGTCAGATGATACCAAAATGGAACTTTTTGGCCAAAATGCAAAACGCTCTGAACACACCATCCCCACTGTCAAATATGGTGGTGGCAGCATCATGCTCGGGGGGGTGCATCTCTTCAGCAGGGACAGGGAAGCTGGTTAGAGTTGATGGGAAGATGGATGGAGCCAAATACAGGGCAAACTTGGAAGAAAACCTCTTGGAGACTGCAAAAGACTTGAGACTGGGGCGGAGGTTCACCCTCCAGCAGGACAATGACCCTAAACATAAAGCCAGGGCAACAATGGAATGGTTTAAAACAAAACATATCTATGTGTTAGAATGGCCCAGTCAAAGTCCAGATCTAAATCCAATCGAGAATCTGTGGCAAGATCTGAAAACTGCTGTTCACAAACGCTGTCCATCTAATCTGACTGAGCTGGAGCTGTTTTGCAAAAAAGAATGGGCAAGGATTTCAGTCTCTAGATGTGCAAAGCTGGTAGAGACATTGTAACGATTGGTGTCAGCAAGAACAGATTTTCTGATTATTGGTGATCTGCAGTATCACCAATAATACAGATACTATACCTGATTATGTGCATCTGCAGTATCACCAATAATGCGAGTATAGCGAGACACAGGACAACCAGATGTAAAGATAGGTGTTTGGTGCAACAGTAATACAGATAGAGATACCAACTCCCCCAGAAAAGCTGGTAGAGGGAGAAATTTCTTTAGAACACAGGGATCAGCACTCCAGCAAGCTGGAGATGCAGATGAACTAGTAATCAGTTCACCCGAGGAGCGAGTGATGCACAGTAAGACAATGTATACTGATCACCTGTGGAGCGGGTGATTCAAACTGTACTGCAACAGGTGATCACCTGAGGGGCAGGAGATCAAGACTGTACTGCAACTCCTAATCACCCGAGGAGCAGGTGATAAGGACAGTACCGTAGTTACTAGTCACCTGAGGAGCAGGTGATTAAGACTGTACTGCAGCTACTGGTCACCTGAGGAGCAGGTGATTAAGACTGTACTGCAGCTACTGGTCACCTGAGGAGCAGGTGATTAAGCTGTACTGAGAATCCCTCACCAGGGACTAGGCTCACTGGTGAGGGCAGGAGAGTCAGACAAGCAGATTCGGCAACAAACGGACAGATACGGTACAAAGACAGAAGGCTTAAATCAGAGTAGTGTTCAGGCTGAGTCGGCAAAAGGATCAGATAGGCAGAAGCACAGAATCAGTAAGCAGAAGAGTAGTCAACGCTAGCAGAAGGTCATAACAAATCATACAATTCAATTAGTACTTTAGCTATCAACAGAGCCATGCCGCTCACCGCTGTGGCGGCATCTCCGCTATCTATTACAGACATACCCTAAAAGACTGGCAGCAAAAAGTGGTTCTACAAAGTATTGACTCAGGGGGCCGAATAATTACGCACACCCCACTTTGCAGTTATTGATTTGTAAAAAATGTTTGGAATGATGTATGATTTTTCGATCCACTTCTCACATGTACACCACTTTGTATTGGTCTTTCATGTGGAATTCCAATAAAATTGATGCATGTTTGTGGCAGTAATGTGACAAAATGTGGAAAACTTCAAGGGGGCTGAATACTTTTGCAACCCACTGTATAACATAAAATATGACCTTTTCAAAGATTAAGGTGAGCACAGATATCATAGAACGATCAACATAATAAAATTGATGCACATTTTCACAGAATTTTGTGTGCAGTCAAATCTTCAGTTTTGGTTAGGCACGATTCATGCTTGCGTTGGAGTGGCAAACGGATCCCTGAAAATGGATCTGATCACCGGTCGATCAGATCCGTTTTCACTCTGCTGCCACTCCATTTCCGTTCCGCTGCTTACATTCAGTTTCCCCACATCCCGCCATAGATCCCCACCCCCAAAATGTATTTTTCTATTTAGAATAGTCTGTTTTTTCAGTAGTGTGAAAAAACGCTCCGTTTTCTTATTGCCCTGAATGCAGTGCTTCAGCATTTGTCTCCATTCCAATGGGCTCAATGGTCTGGAAAAATTGGTGCTGCAGGAAACTTGCGTTCCGTTCAGCGGGTTGTGTGGAATGGTTTCGTTTGAACGGACGGATGTGAATGGATCCATAGGTTAACATTAGATCCATTCACATACATTAGGATCCGTTCTGATCCAGGAATGGAACATTTTTTAATGCCATTGTGAATTGGGCCTCAAAGTAGTCACCTATTTCTAATTAAAAAAAAAGAACAGATTTAGTTCTCCAACACTGCCTTGTGGAAAGTTTATTGGCACAAAGTAGCAACTTAGGTCCAAAACAACATCCAATTTATGTGTCAAGGTTTTAGAGCCTCTTTTTCATGGTGTGGCATCTTGTTTGGCTGTACTATTGACCACAATGCAATTTGTGGCTATGAGTGCAGTGGGGGTTTAGTTTGGGTGCAGAGGATTGACTATCATATAGCTAAGCACATGGAACAGTTATGAATTCAGCTACACTTGACTGCATATGGTATATTCAGAATAAGAATTGATTTTCACCATCTTCAATGCCAGTTGGAACAGAAATTTTGTGTTGTGTAGGGAGAGAGACACTTCCCTCTGACGTGATTCTAAAAGTTTTAGTGAATGTATTACCAAATGAACGTCATATACAGTACAGAGGTGGTCTGCTTTGCTATTGTTTCTTATCCATTCATTCAACCCGACTCCCTACAACATGGAATGTCTTATTGTGCATCATAGCCACTAAGCTGAATAACGTGGAAGCTTCTCATAGAAAATGTGGGTTGCCACCTCAAGTCTAAAACTCAGAAGTGTACTGTACATCAGCAGACAGGATGTAAGGTGCATGCTGTGCAGATACTGGTAGGGTGTATGGTGTAGGCAGGAACAGCATACACTAAACAACAATCAGCCTAGTACATAGTATAATGTTTAATCTCTCCGGGCTGTGAAGAATAACATGGCTAAGATTTGGTGGGTTTCAGAACTAGATAAACATACTGGTACTGACCAATCAAATGGACACCGTGGTAGCGGACAAGAACCAGGAAACAGCAGCAATGATAGATGTGAGAGTGCCATGTGATAATACCATCAAGAAGAAGTTAAAAACATTGTAGAATTATCAGGGTTCAAAAGAGAAGATAAAGAGTAGGTAGAGAAGCCAATGTGGTCCCAGTTGTGGTAGCCTTCCGGCTTTTCATACCTAAGATGGGAGAGGGGCACCAACAGATCTCAGAGAGAGTTCTCTGCCTAGTATAGTGCAGTGTTAGCAGATATTACGCAAGGCCTCCAAGATCCTAGACTTCTGGTAGAAGACCTGAGGTTGAAGAAGGCATTTACAAATAGTGAGTAGAGTAGTCATTTTGCAGCAAAATTTGCAATTATGATGCCAAACCATAATGCAAAACGTAAACTATTGCAAAATGAATTTTGTATGTAACCATAATCATGATGCATAATTTCAAATTGACACGTCATTTCAAGAAAATATAACTTTCCCATGCTCACAAGCTTCAGTGCATTTGTACAAAAGTTAGTTTCCTCATGCCCATAGACTTCAATGCATTTGTACAAAAATGTGTATTCTCATGTTCACATACTAGTGCATTACTTCAACATACGTTTTGCATAACTTGTGAAAATTACATGAAGGATTGCCCAGGAAAGCATGATTCTGATTAGAATTGATTAGAATCATAACTGCGACAACTCACAAAAACAAAATTACCTATTATGATCACTATTTGCCACTCACACGTCTGACAAATAAATTATTTATTTACACAGTTCAGTGTCTCGATGTACTCTGAAATAATAGCAAGGCGAATAAACATTAAAAACTTATAACAAATCATGGAATAATTTTGTTTAAAGGCCACTTTGACTTAACATAATGGGCAAAAATCTGTTAAGCTTTCCAGGCATTTTAGCTTGGTGTAGAAGCACACTCCTCTTTTTAATTCAATGTGGTATTCTTGACTTATGACCACATGCTGAAAAACTATGTAGACTGCACTGCCCTAACATAGATTTATTCTCCCTTATCTGATTGTAAATACATACTTGCTTCATCTAAAAGACTTTGCAACAAAAATCAGAATACAAGTGAAACCTTATAGTAACAAACTGATAAGGCTATGCAGAGTATGCCAGCCAAAAGACTTTACTGTTTTGTATTTAGGAAGGTGCAGAGTTGTTTGTTTTGAAAAGACCAAGAAAGCTAAGTAAATATGCATTGTTTTACAACTTGTATTTACCTCATTATGAGGGCCACTTCACCAAAAATGATTTTCTATTGTTGATTTATCACAGTAGCTAGCAACCTCTTACACCTGCAAGAAATGCACACAATTCAGTCATTCTTTCTGCAATTTAAATCAAACATTAATGTTACCAACATTGCTTCCAAAGTTACCACAAATGTGTTGTGCTTGTAAGCAGGTATAACAATGGATGCCCAGGGCCCTCAGCAAAAAAAAATATCCTGGGGCCATGTAAATAAGCTGCAGCCTCCCTCCCCCACACATAGTGTCCCCCTGACAGATTATTAACACAGCAGTGCTATCTTGTTGTGAAAAAAAAAAAATTCCCTGATCCCGCTGTGTCACGTCCCCTCTTCCTCCCAGCAGGCACCCACTCAGTGCTGCATACACAGCTGCTGATCATGTAACATTAATTTTTAGCCACGTGTACAGCACAGAGCAAGAGGAAATGTGACACAGGGAGTGAGATCAGGTAAATATTTTTACAAGATAGCTCTGCTGTGCTGATATTCTGCAAAGTTGGAGGGAGATGCAGTGGGTCCCCATAGCTCTTGGGCACCCCGCTATTGTAGGGGCTATTGTTGCGGCCCTCCTTTTAAGTTGCTTTGCATTTATTCCTCTTTCCGGTTTACCGCAAACTTATATGTGTCCCTGACAAACACCAAGTTAGTGTTAGGGGATGAAACATGCTGGGTTAGGGGGGATTGATTTGTTTTGGGGAGTTACTACATGGTGCTAATATATGCTTTTGGTATTGGTGCCTCAACTGCACTGCTGTCTGAGCACTTATTATGTACCCAACATTGATGCATGTTACTATATTTTAGTTTTTGTGGTTTATTAGGGATGCAATTTTGATCTTTAATTGTCTGTTTTCTTATAGCACCAACAATGATCGTTCTGTCTGTACACCCTAGGTAGATGTGCCATTAGACAAGATTGATTACAGATGTTTATTTCACTCCTGTGGTTTTATTTTGCAAATGTATCAGCCCGTAGTCCTTGTGTTGGTTTTGTTGGACCAATAAAAGTGATGATCTATGAGATAGGCTTTTAGATCACAGCAGTGTTGCAGTGTTTTGTTGATGTGCATGAATATAACTCCCCTAGGCAAGTTATAGTGTACAGCCAATTCCAAACCATCTTCATGGGGTTTACTGTCCGGGCCATTCCATTATTTTAAGGCTACCATCATCTTATTTTCTTTTAAGGTAGTTGTGACATAGCATGGATGTATGTCTTGGGTCCAGCAAAAGAGAACTAGACCATCATACTTCTTCCTTTATGTTTGACATTTGATGTCACACATCGAGAAAGCATCCTTTGCCTGCTCAAGTCAACAGCATACAAACACCATGTGGTAAGAACTGAAGATTTCAACTTTTGATTCATCATTCTTTAAGTCCATCTAGTATTGAGAAGTTCATAGGCAGTGTTTCATGACCCAGGCAAGGTTCTTTTTCTTATCTTGCCATCTTAGCTATGGCTTTCCTACTGCCACTCAACCTGTCAAATGTGAAGCTCAAAGTGGTGCCTTCACAGCTGATACTGAGAATTTTACTTTGACTGCTAAGCACTGTAAGCAGTGCTTGGAGCTGTATCCCAGTAAGGTGCCCATCATACAAGCTGTTGACTTTTTGAAACTTGTCATAATATTTTTTTTGTGGCTTTTGGTCTCCCATACCTTGTCCTGTCAGAGTTTTCTTCAGTATTCTAGTATATTTTAATGGTGTAAGAAATTATACTTTGTTTGTGATTTCTAAAGGAAAGACCTTTAATTTTTTATTGGTTATAATGATCTTTATCTTTCAATTTTTTGCATCTTCTTACAATCATGAAAACAATAACTTAGTTCCTTTGATTCAATATTGTACAGCCCAAATAATGCTTTAGACGCTGTAACGTCACAGTTTACTCCAGTTTTGCTTTAATAAAAACAGAATGTAATAAATCAATAAACACTGAGACACTTCTACAAATTGTTGGTATCAAACACAGCTTAATGTGCTTCTCTTGTTGCATAAAAGCTGTACCTTATTAACCCAGGGCCAATTTATGACCCAGGTACACCAAGTGATTGCCATGGGTGCCAGATCCACTAAAAATTAAGGAAAGCTAGTTTTCTCTACAAAATGTATGCATCTTTCTTGTTAGTTTTGCTTCCCGAGGTTGAAGTTGAAGTTGTCCCTCTGACACATGTTATAGCACTCTGCTCTGACCTCACCCACTTCTTAGTGTGGTATTCTCCTGAATACTGAAGTGAATAGTACTCTTGCTTAATAGCACAGGGGTCTCCTGTTAAAATCTGGGCCTCTCTCCCCTAAACCTCATGTTTACTTAACTGATCACCCAAAGCTCAAGCAATGGCATCACACTGGGGTTTTCAACTAGATGTAATTTATCTTCAGGAGGACCTTATGATGTCACAACTGGGAAAGGTCAATGCACTCCTGTCCCTCACCTTCCTTAAGCGTTGGAAGGATGCAGGAAAAATGTTTTTAAACTGTTCCTATGACTTCGCAGTTGGGAAGTGATGAGTTATACTTGTCATCCTTCTTCTCAAGTGCTAATAAAAAATGGAAACTTTGAGTAGAAAGTGTGGGCTGGTAGTGACTCATTTTTTTCAAAATAAACAATGGTAGCAACACATTTGTATTTTAAATACAAAGTCAGTAATGTAAATACACTCCTTGGGAGTTTGAACCACCCCTGTTATTATTATTATTATTATTTAGTATTTATATAGCGCCGACATATTATGCAGCGCTGTACAGTGTATATATATGTATCTTGTCACTAACTGTCCCTCAAAGGAGCTCATAATCTAATCCCTACCATTGCCATATGTCTATATTATGTAGTGTAAGTACTGTAGTCTAGGGCCACTTTAGGGGGAGCCAATTAACTTATCTGTATGTTTTTGGAATGTGGGAGGAAACCGGAGTGCCCGGAGGAAACCCACGCAGACACGGAGAGAACATACAAACTCTTTGCAGATAGTGCCCTGGCTGGGACTCGAACCAGGGACCCAGCGCTGCAAGGCACTGTTCCCCACCCCTTAGACTCAAGGAGAATGACTAAAGCCTTGTACACATGCTAGAGGGTTTTTGGCCAAGGTGGGTGATTTCTGCCAAGAATGTAGTGTGTGGATTGTCTCAGTAGAGAGCAAGCTGAGCACCTTGTTCACCTCCTTACTCATCCTTCTCAGAGCCAATCCATCATGTGCCATGCCTATGTTCCTCCTCCACTCCCTTAGCAACAGAATGAGTTGCTAGACTGTAGGCTAGAGATGTGTCTGTACAGCACTCAGTCCTGAAAAACTTTTAACTGGGGTTTGATCCCTGCAGGCAACAGCAATTGTGCATGTGTATTTACCTTAAAGAGAATCTGTATTGTTAAAATCACACAAAAGTAAACATACCAGTGCGTTAGGGGACATCTCCTATTACCCTCTGTCACAATTTCGCCGCTCCCCGCCGCATTAAAAGTGGTTAAAAACAGTTTTAAAAAGTTTGTTTATAAACAAACAAAATGGCCACCAAAACAGGAAGTAGGTTGATGTACAGTATGTCCACACATAGAAAATACATCCATACACAAGCAGGCTGTATACAGCCTTCCTTTTGAATCTCAAGAGATCATTTGTGTGTTTCTTTCCCCCTGCATCTCTCATGCACTGAAGTTTCAGGCTGCTCTTTTCTTCCTGCAAACAGCTTTGCCCTTGTCTGTAATTCCTCACTATGTGAAAGCCCAGCCAGCTCAGAGGACGATTTATCCAGCTTGTAAAAGATAAGAGAGAAGAGAGAAGCTGCTCTAATCTAAATAACACACAGGCAGTGTGCATAGATTGGCCTGGAAGGGGGAGTTCATAGCAGAACCACAACACTGAAGAACTTGGCAGCCTTCCAGACACAGGCTGACAAGTCTGACAAGAGAGAGATAAGTTGATTTATTACAGAGACTGTGATAGTACAAAGTGCTGCAGTAAGCCAGAACACATTAGAATAGCTTTTGGAACTTGTAGGATGATAAAAAACAGGATGCAATTTTTGTTACGGAGTCTCTTTAACAAGGTACAGAAGAAATCATGTAACCATTTTAACTTACATCTGTGTAAAGGCATCTTAAGGTTTTTTTTGTTTTGTTTTTACACAATTAGTTACCTTGCAGGACTAGTGGGAAGTAAGGTAGATGGCAATGAAAAAGAGACACCTGAAAGGTCTTTAAGTTATTTACTGCTAAGATAAGTACCGTATATACATGCATTCAAGCCGACCCGCGTATAAGCCAAGGTACCCACTTTTCCCTCAGAGACCAGGAAAAAGTGATTAGCTCATGTATAATCCCCTTATCCAGTATAGCCCCCTCCACAGTAGCCTGATGTGCCCCCAGTGCAAGTCAGCCCCTCTCCCCATAGCCAGATGTATCCCAAGGATGATACAGCTGTGTTTTAAAGGGAACCTAAACTGAGAGGAATATGGATATTTCCTTTTCAACAATACCAGTTGCCTGGTTGACCTGCTGATCTCCTTGGATGCAGTAGTGGCTGAATCACACACCTGAAACAAGCATGCAGCTAATCCAGTCTGACTTCAGTCAGAGCATCTGATCTGCGTGCTTGTTGAGGGGCTGTGGCTAAAAGTATTAGAGACACAGGATTAGCAGGAGAGTCAGGGAACTGGCATTATTTTAAAAGGAAAAATTCATATCCTTCTCAGTTTAGGTTCCCAATAAGACGCCATAGATATGAGACACAGCAATTGCCACACAGGAAGAATCCCTGATCATTGCACCACTGACATGTTGCTTGCACACTCCAATTCACAAGCCAGGGGACACAGGTAGTCTTGAGCAGCGCACTCTGCTCACCATGTTGCTGGGGATGGGGGGCACGGACACAGCAGGGAACCAGCTGGCTAGAGCAGGATCACTAGTACACAATTCTTAAAGAAAACCTGAACTGAACATTAAAAGTCAAAATAAACATACACAAGTGATACTTACCTCCTGTGTAGTCTACTCCTCAATCTCTTTTTCCTCTCCTGTGTCCTGTTTGTCCTCTGTGATCAAGGGAATGCTCTGTCCTCCATTTTGAAAATGGCTATTGCCCCATAACAGCTTCCTGGTCAACACACAGTTAAACTGTAACATCGCCCACTTGAGTCATAGGGAAACATGGACACATCAGTTCTCCTCTCAGCTATAACTGACAGCAACGGATATATAACTGACAGCAACTGATATATTTCAGTTCTGACAAAATGTTGTCAGAACTGGAAGGGATCACTGTAAGAAGAAAATGGGGAGCTTCTGAGAGGAACTGATGGCAAGGTGACTATGTAATGTTCATTTGAAGTTACCTCATGTGTTTATTTTAAATAACTGTACTCAGTACAGGTTCTTTTTAAGCTCCTCTGCCAGTAACAAAATCTGCTCCACTGTCCGTTCTGCTCCACTGACCTGCATATAAGCCAAGGGGGCAACTTTTCAGCACATTTTTTGTGTATATGCAGAGCTTCTGTTTGGGTTCAAGGTGCGTTTGTAGTTCCTGGGGGGGCTCAGCGCATCTCTGATGGAGGCCATTCGGAGGCGGCCTGGTGTTGCGCTGATCCACCTTTTGAGCACATTTTTTGTGCTGAAAAATTAGGCTTATACGTGAGTATATATAGTACATTAACATTTTAGTGATCATTCAGGAATATCCAACTCAATAGGCTAAGCTCAAGACATCAATGGAAATTTTTACAGAGACATGATTATTGCCTTATTTCACTATATTTAATTAGAATAGGTACCATCATTTGCCTAACATTTAGATTTAGAGCTAAGGATAAGAGTATGGAGTAAGACATTTTCTGTTCCTTTTATTTTATCATTTATGATGATGTTAAAGTTAAATTTATTATGGATTTAATAGGATTTAATAAGGCCTTATAATTAATGCACACAAAACATTTAAAGTCTGCTACAGCAAATGATTTACTGTCAAACAAGTCTATTGCTTCTCTAAAGGGAAAGTCTGTGAAAATGCAGTGCACATTCACAGGTGGTGGTTTCCTAACCATCTGCTTCCTCACAGCAAGTCCATGAAAGCCACATAGGTTTACATTAGAAAAATTCAAAGGAAATACGTTATTGGTACACTCTGAACTTAAGTTAGAAAAACTTTTATACTTAATGAGAACTCCAGACAAAACTCACATCTCTGCCATAGATAAGATGTTAGAGCCCTTTTCTGTGAGAGCGATTTGATTCAAATCGCAAAACACTAGCGATTTTTAAATCACTAAGGCTGCTACTTTAACATAGGAAGTGTGAAAAGTATTTTCCCCTATTGCGATTCTCTGTAAATCACAATAGCTTTTTGGAGTGATTTTACCAACAATTATGAGTGATTTACCTGCGATCATGCTTCATGTTAAAATATAAATGCAAAATCGCAACAAAATTGTTGATAATCACAATTATTTATGGTTGTGTTTTCCTTTTGTGATTGCTGGAGGAAAAGGGCCCTAAGAGTGCTGTTTAGCCTATACTGTATTTTTAGCTATACTTACTCATGTTCATTTTCATTCTGTATAATTCAGAGACTTATTGTGACTATAATGATTTTCTTTTGTTTTAATTTTAGTTACTGCTAGCTATGTCACCTGCCTAGGCCAAAAAAAAATGAAGGACGTCATTAAAGGTGCAAACTAGAGTACACATTACCGACTGTGAAACAACACACCACTTGCAACTCACACCTCATACACTAATGCAATCACAGTGGCCAACATTGATCAGGTCGACCAATAGTCCTGGAGCAGACAAATTGGAGCTAAGTTAACACTGTCCAAATGCCAAATTAGTTGTATAATTGTGGTGTATATAGAATGTGAGTGCAAAAATCCACTATGCCAGTAATGTCCCTTTAAAGGGATACTGTAGGGGGGTCAGGGAAAAATAGTTGAACTTACCCGGGGCTTCTAACGGTACCCCGCAGACATCCAGTGCCCGCGCAGCCACTCACTGATGCTCCGGCCCCGCCTCCGGTTCACTTCTGGAATTTCAGACTTTAAAGTCTGAAAACCACTGCGCCTGTGTTGCCGTGTCCTCACTCCCGCTGATGTCACCAGGAGCGTACTGCGCAGACACAGACCATACTGGGCCTGTGCAGTATGCTCCTGGTGACATCAGCGGGATCAGCGGGATGTTTGTCTTTGTCTTTACATTTGCCAGTCCAGACACCTTTTTGCATGAGTGCAAACAGTGCCATCCGTGCAAACACTTTCGGGTACCAACCCTTTTTATGATGTTACAACCCGGGTCCATGATCAGTATCACCCTCAAATCAGGGCTCTATCAAATGCCTGCCATCTTTCCTGACTCCATACTGCAGATGCCACTAGACACTGGATATAATGAGGTGTATTCACAGTGAATGTTATATATGGATCCACATATCCTACAGAGGTATCATGTGTTGCCATAGCCCAATCCCATAATTATGTACAAGTTGTATGAGAAATGCATGCACACTTAAAATATACATCCGAAAAATTGGTGGTTGGAGATGGCTCTGATTTTAGGTTCGCGAACCTCGAATGCGAACTTCCGCAAAAGTGTGCGTTCGCGCGAACCATGCGAACTGCAATAGACTTCAATGGGCAAGCGAACTTTGAAAAATACAAACATTGTTTCTGGCCACAAAAGTGATGGAAAAGATGTTTCAAGGGGTCTAACACCTGGAGGGGGGGGGGGGCATGGCAGAGTGGGATACATGCCAAAAGTCCCTGGGAAAATCACAGATTTGACGCACAGCAGCGTTATAATCCCTAAAGGGCAGAAATCACATTGCATTCCTAAATTGGAAGCCTAAAGTGCTTTAAAACAACTTTCCGGTGTAGACATGGATCAGCAGGTAGTGTAAGTAGTGTACTGCTTAACAATGACAGACCAAACTCACCGCGTAACGCAACAGCTGTTTGTTTAGTGAAGGCCGTGCTGGACTGGTGCGCACGATGGTGAGAGTGCAGGCGATGGCGGTTTTCAAGCCCATATGGTCGGGATGAGGTAGCTCAATGACAGAACAACAGTGACTGTCCAGGTGATCGAATTTTGTCTGTCCACAATGAAGCAACGACCTTATTATTTTGGGTAAGGTGTGCCCCCCCCTCGACACACTCATATAGCAGGTCATTGCTTCATTGTGATATGCAAGCCATTTCACCGCGGCAAGGTAACAATGACAAAGGGGAATTGACACATGTACATTTCTTTTGCTTAGCTGTTGCAGCCGCAGTGCAATCAGAAAAATTAGGCAGGCATGTACACGCACCAGAAAAATTATTATTGTTTTTGTTAGCGAACGCTGCTAGCAGTGGCTTTAAAAATTCAGGAATCCACCTTGAGTCCTGGACCCTGTTGGTGGTGGCGGAGAAGGCAGTCAAGCGGCCTGTAGGTAGAGATGCTGTGTGGGACCGACTTAGTCTTGGGGCAGGCAGTCACACAGCGTGCAGGCAGAGATGCTGTGTGTGGGGACTGACTTAGTCTTCAGGCAGGCCTGACCGTGCTTTGCTGACCAGGCATCCATGGACAGATGGACCCTTGACCCAACGCTGTGTGCCAGAGATGACACCACTTGCCTTTCAACATCATGGTACAGTTTGGGTATCACCTTTTTTGAGAAATAATTGCGGCCTGGTATCTTCCACTGCGGTGTGTGGCTTTGCTTTTGTGCGCTCCTTTTCTTCAGGTGGTCATCCCATTGCAGTTTGTGCTTTTTCATCATGTGCCTTCGTAAGGCAGTTGTCCCTACGCGGGTCTTGGTCTTTCCCCGGCTCAATGTTTGGTGGCAGAGAGTACAGATGACATCGCTCTCATCTGAGTCAGACATACACAAAAATGTCCACACCGCTGAGCCCTGGGATGATGGCACTTTGGTGGTGGCTGCCGACTGAGTGTTAAGTGGGGTGCCAGAATCAGAGCAGAAGGAGGAAAACATGCCACGGTTCCATGCGGAAGCTGAGGAAGATGAGGTGTTCTGTGTTAAATAGTCAACTACGTTGACAATCTTGGGAGTTGATGGCACGTGCCTTCTGAACACTGTACTTTGGTACAGGGCCGCACAAAATCACAACAGCATGACCTCGAACAGACCTACTGGGTGGCCTGCCTCTGGCTCTGCCTGTTGTTTTGTCCATATTGGGGGGATGAAGTGAAAGGTATGCACTGACTTGACTAATACAATGGCAGTCACACAGATACAGTGAAAGGTATACACTGACTGCTGATATAATACAATGTGCAGTCACACAGATGCAGTGAAAGGTACTGACTGCTGGTATAATACAATGTGCAGTCACACAGATGCAGTGAAAGGTACTGTCTGCTGGTATAATACAATGTGCAGTCACACAGATGCAGTGAAAGGTATGCACTGACTGCTGTATAATGATAAGACGAATACACTTTAAATCCTATAACGAGAATCTGTTATGGAGGGCAAGTCTTCCATCCATTCAAGTGAAAGGTATGCACTGACTGGTATAATACAATGTGCAGTCACAGAGATGCAGTTAAAGGTACTGACTGCTGGTATTATACAATGTGCAGTCACACAGATGCAGTGAAAGGTATACACTGACTGCTGGTATAATACAATGTGCAGTCACACAGATGCAGTGAAAGGTATGCACTGACTGGTGGTATAATACAATGTGCAGTCACACAGGTGCAGTGAAAAGGTATGCACTGACTGGTATATAAAACAGCGTGCTGTCACACAGATGCAGTGAAAGGTATGCAGTGACTGCTGGTGGTATAATACAATGTGCAGTCACACAGGTGCAGTATGCACTGAATGTGCTGGGCCTGGCACAGTATAGCAATTAGCAAGGGCCAGCTGCGACAGACAGGACTGTATATGCATTGTCAGAGGGCCACACACACAAAAAAAAAAACACATCACAAGAACATTAGCTTTCAAAAGAGCTTTTTTTGTGGTGCTTTTCAGCAACAAATATCAGCAAGGAGCAAGCTAACAGACGTCCTAACTAACGCTTTCCCTATCTCTCCAATGTCTCTCCCTTCTGTCACTAATTGCAGCAGCAGACAGAGTGAGAAAATGGCCTACGCTGCTGCCTTTTATAAGGGGGAGGGGGGCTCCAGGAGGAAGTGCAGCCTGATTGGCTGCCATGTGTCTGCTGACTGTGATGTAGAGGGTCAAAGTTTAGCCCAATGATGTAGTATAGGTGGTGGGTAGAACTCACTATGTGTTCGCAGTTCGCTCAAACTAGTTTGCCGGTGAAGCGTTTGGGCTATCTCTATTGGTGGTATAAAAACACATACCTAGTCCTTCAAGGCCTGGCCAGCAGTGTTTGATGCTGTCCTCCATTTGCTCCTAAAACGCTCTGTATTTCCGCTATCTAGTCCAGTCTGGGCACCAAACTGGGACGTCAGAACCTGTGAACCAAAAGTATTACACTCCTGGCATGCGCAGTTAATCTTACACCTGGCAACCTCATCCCTCCTGTGCTGCATTGCACTCAGGGCACGACTTCACATGCACAGATGTTTGTGCTGTGAGTGTGTACGCAGGAGGGAGGAAGTTGCCATGGACACCTAAAAGATAAACTGCACATTCAGTCTTGGGGCAATCTGTAACTCTGGGTGTTTCAAGTCCGGCCCCATAGCGTCATATTATCCTTCTGTTTTAAGAAGGCAAATTTTTAACTGTTTTACATAGCATTTTCAGCAAGGAGACTTTTTTTGTCCCTTTCAGCTCCTTACACACTTCTTGGAGTTCTGGTTCACCATGAGCTTGCTGGGCAATCTGTAACTTTGGATGCTTGTTAATCCATGCCATGTACTGATGACGATCAACCAGTCGAAACAGTCTGTATGCATGTTGGATTAGTTTGGCTCTGTAATATTCACGAGCTGACACATCATTGCATTCCAGCAGTTCTGGGGGTGTATTTAGTTATCAGGGACAACACAGGGATGATTTACACATTCAGCAGTGATGCGCTGTGGGACACCTCAAATGTTCACTCCAACCTGAATAATTGCAAATACCTTCTGTTTTAAGAAGGCAGAGTTTTGTTTTACATATAATGTTTTAGCTTCAATTATCCCTTCAGTCAATTTTCTATTGCTTTTAATATGAAGTACAATAATACTGTGGCTAAATGAGAAAGCGATGATCCAAATGAACCATTTCCTGTGATAGAAAACAGGAATATGAAAACTGAATATGCCGGACATTCTCACTTCCTATTACCTTCCATGGGCCAAGATTAAGCTATTTTCTTACTTGATTCTTGTTTTGAACTTCTTGTGTCAGCTGCCAGTTTCTGACACTACTATAAACGTCATTCACAATTTGACTATGTTATATTTTAGCATTGGGATATGTAGATGGTCACTCAGGTATGTGAAGAAAAGTCTTCATGAACTATTATTTAAGGCTGAGAACTTTGGATTTGTCATATAGGTTCAGATTTCTTTTGTTTTTTGGAACAAAGTACATTTTCAGCCCATTCTCACTATGGACAGTGTGTTTCAATTCATGTCGCATAGTACAAAGTGGACAGCAGATCTAACCACTGTTTTAAATGGATCTGCTCTAATGCTAGGTACACACCATACAATTTCCTGGCAGATTTACCTGCCAGATTGATTATTTCCAACATGTATGATCTGAATGTCAATTGATTGTTTGATTTTCCAATTGTTTTTTATAATCATTTTTTTATCGATTTTCATAGAACTGAAATTGATTGAAAAATGGGGTGGTTGGGAATGCGGTTCAGGCAATTTTAATGATCTTTTTTTTCTACAAATAAAATTTATATAGTTTTTCATAAATATTGTCCCCTTTGAGGTTTATTGGTATGTACCGCCCACAACACATTTAACCTTCCTAATTGGTTTTGTTTGATTTAAAAAACTGTAAAGAAAAAAGATTAAAAAAAAGATTGAAAAATCGATTGAAATTCAGATTGGACATGTTGGAAATAATCGATCTGGCAAGTAAATCTGCCAGAAAATTGTATGGTGTACACATAGCATATGAAAATCGATAAAAAAACAATAAAAAATGAATAAAAACGATTCGAAAATGGAAAAATCGATCGAAATTCAGACCGGACAAGTTGGAAATAATCGATCTGGCAGGTAAATCTGCCAGAAAATTGTATGGTGTGTATCTAGCATTACTTCTTTCACTGCAATGCACAAAGTGGTGCCAGTACTTCACCATTTTTGTGGTCAGTTGCCATTTACTGCCATTGTTAGTGTTGCCATTGATCATAATGAATGATGTCCACAATATGTTGGCAAGCAAACTACAATCAATTTATCAACAAATGTGATTTCAAAATGTATTTGTCCATAGATCCAACAGTTGTTTAGAGGTCAATAATTGCACTGCTTATATTTTTAACCATCAAATGGGATAAGATATTGCACTCAATTTACTTTTCTATATGCTGTGCCATTGTTACCCAATCACAAAAGCCTACTCCTTCCTAGCACCACCTGTGCCACTTCTGGTTCTGTCCTACATCCAGGGTAAATGCTCTTTCAGCCAATGGGGTGGTGTCACATTGAACCACAGAGTCAAGCATTTCAGGGATACCGCTGCATATTTGTGATCCGGCTGCTTTCTCACACAAAATCAATGAGTAAGGCAATATGGCTCCGGCCTGCATCTCCATCTGTGGCATCTTCCATATTCCAGCATGGCATTGTCAGTGGCTGTGTATTGCCCAATCTACTCACTGTTGCTGTGGCGGTCTTTCCAAATATCCCAACAGAGACCAAGCACTGTGCCCGGGTTCTCTGTGCCACAGACTGATTATTTAAGGGGCATACTCACCATGTCTGATGGAAGATGTAGGTACCTGGCTCTTCTACTGACCACATATGCTATTGCTCCGTTGTTATTGCCTGATGAAGCGGGATCAAACCTGCGAAACGCGTTGCATATTTGGAGTTCATAAATAAAATATATTGACTGTCTTTACTACAGTCGTTGTGTGTCTACTTGGAGGAGGTAAGTCCACCACTACCTCCTCTATTTACCAAGAATTTGGTTTTTAAGCTCATTTAGCTTCCTTTTATCCTTTTGGCACCTCTGTTCTCCTGCATAATATTGAGTCCACCCTGGGTGGAGGGTTGAACCCCCTTTTTTCTCATCTACAGAGAGCGACTTCTTATTCCTGAGTGGGGTCAGGAAAATCTCCCCAATTGCCTTTACAGTGGTTGCCTAATGGTAACCCTGGTTTGTGAGTATTAATATTTACTCTATCTAGTAACCATTTACCAGTACATATTACACTATTGGGGCTCTTGGTGTTCCTTGTTTTTAGAATCAGAATCACGTTTATTTCGCCAAGTACAACGGGGTTGTACCTGGAATTATTTTTGGCTCAAACAGGGCCGGAGATGGTACAAATACATGCATGCAATCCAACATACACAGTCAGGTACAGTAGTACAAAGTAGCATATACCTATATATACAGCACATAACTATAATGAAGGAGGCGTGGGGAAGTCTGGAGAGCTGTGTGAGGGGAGCAGCCGGTGGCCATCTGCCGGTGGCGCTCGCTCAGCTCCGCAGCAGCTCTAGACGCCCCGCAGTGTGTCCTGGAAAGAGTGGAGCGTGAAAGAGAGAGAGAAAGAGAAGGGATAGCCAAAGAGAGACTGAGGAAAGAAGGAAAAAGAACAAGAACCAGGGCAAGAGGAGAGAGACAGAGGCAAAATCCCCCCCAGGGCTGCAGGTTAAAAGCACCCCAGGGTCCGACAATCAGTCCGGACAGTGTCCATTCCTGTGGAAAGTCGCCAGGTGGACCACTGATCTTCAGGGCTGCTTGGTGGTGGTGCAGGCTGACCGCTGATCCTCCAGGCTGGGTGGTGCAGACCGACATGGACCTCGGCAGTGGCAGAAGTGGACACTGGGCAGTGGAGCAGGCTGGAGGCTGCGGCTGGTGAAGACCCTCGCTGGAGTTCAGCCTGAGGATCTCTTCCACGTGGGTGGCCCGGCAGGAAGCATCGGTGGTCAGGCCTCCTGTGCGCATAGAGTGACCTACATGCTCAGGGCTGGCATCCTGGAGTCCTAGGCACCGACGCAGCAGCCCACGTGGTGGAGGGGGATCTTGCAGCCTCATTGATCCCGGGCTGCGGAGGATGAGTGCTCCTGCAGAGCTGGTGCATACGACCCGCACCACGTGTATGCCCGAGCCTAGGGTCAGCAGCTTCCCGTGACCCCGCCCAGGTGTTGGAGCTGTCGTGGTGGTGGCTGAGGGGCTGGCTCGGGGCAGCAGCCGGGCAGCAACAAAAGTGCCAGTGCACAGAAGACTGAACAGCTGATCAGCTGTCGGCCGCAGGTGGTGTGTGAAGCCGGGCGCACCCGACCCACCGGTGGCCTGCATCCTGGCCTGACTGGAATGTGCGGAGGACGTGAGCCTCCCCGCTGGGAGCCATCCTGGCCATAATGCCGCCGTGGGGTAGGCACGGATGGTGTCGCTGATGGTCCGGGGGCAGCGGCGGCAGATCCCCGTGCTGCCTCTCCTTCGCACTGCAAGTGGGCTGATCCTCTTCACCGGCCATCCCATCCCACACCGCGGTCCGTGACCAGCCAGACCGACACTGCCGATGACCTCCACCTCCTACCCCAGCAAGAGGCAAGCCCAGAGGTGAGTGGATGGAGAGACCTCCATCAAAAAAGCAGAAAAGGCCAAAGCCCTGTAGCCGAGGCGTCCGAGTCCGGCGCCATCTTGTATGCAGAAGACCAGATTAGCTTGTAGTCGCATGGAATGGAGCAGACACTTCCTGCTTATTTTTTTTTTTTTTGTCTACTGACTTCATAATACATTGCATTTTAACATTTCTTTTTAGCCAGTCTGACAGAGAGGGTTTTGTATTTTACTCTTGACATTTTGTACTTTCACTTACTTCACTTTATAGGTTTTTTTATGCCTCCCTTTCTTTGTGATGCAGCTGTACTTTCTACTTGTTAAAAAGTCCAACTTCTATGGAAAACCCACTTCATTATTTCCCATTTCTTTCCTGGATGACAGTGACTTCCTTCCCAGAAATAAAACTCAAACACCAAATTGTAATATCTCTGCAGAGACAACTGTGGTTTTGCCATTAGGTAAATGACACATTTAAATTCTGTTCTTGCATTGATAAATTTCAATATGCATTTGAAGACCGAAAATAAATATTCTATGGAACCAAATTTATAAAATATGCTGTTCTTTCAGGGTGGATCAAAGCAGATCCAACTCTGATGACTTGTTTGTTGCTCAGTCCAATGTAAGCTACTAAATCAGCATGATTACGGTAGTATTTTTGGCATCATATACTGATACGGTATAGGCGTAATAGAAAAATCTCAGTGTGGATCAGGAGCCACTTTTGGGAAACAGTTTTAATACAGTATTTATCAGACAATAGTAGCAGATAATGAAAAATGTTTTAAGGCCTTTAATTCTTCAAAACAAACTTTTTTAGGAGACCATTAGTACTCAGGGTTCACAAAGTAAGTAAACAAACTATTCCTGGATCTCATGCTTTTTTTCCACCAACATGTCCACTTTCTCTCTCTTTATTCTCTCAATTAACAAATACCTCAGCCTAAACCTAAACAGAGCTACTTCTCAGTTCATGTGTTCGTTGCCACTCATGGAACAATTTCCACTAGCTTTGTGACAAGACAATGCCCTGCTCCTTTCTGATGCCTAGCCCCAATCTACTGCCTGTTGTAAAGCCCTTCATAATGCCTAATAGTAGCTCCACCAACATTAACTTCTCACTATTAATACCTAACCCTCTCTGTATAGTCTTTCCTAAGGCCTAACAATAACTTCCTAACACTAGCTGAAGCAGCATATAATCACTGGGAATGAGCAAAATCATAACTGACGGGTTTGTGAGATTTATGTAGAACTTCTGATTGAGCCACAAAAATTTTGGGAATCAGTATCACGAAACTGGCATTATAATATCACCAACACATTTGCATTGCTCTAGTTGTGTGAGCATTCTGTACGTGTAATATCAATATGCTCATTATTTTATATTTACATAGTACTGACATGATCTGCAGTACTTTTACATTATGTATATAGTCATATCACTAACTCTCCCTCAGGTGAGCTCACAATCTTATTTCTGTAATAGTCAGTCATTATATTATGTTCTTATTACAGTTTATTATAGATTGTGTGTGTGTGTGGGGGGAGGGTAGACAGGGGCGTAACTAGGAGCCATTGGGCCCCCTGCAGAGATTCTGATGGTCCCCCTCCCCCGGGTGCCCACTCAGGGCCATTTTAGGGGGTCGCAGCATGAGGGGAAAGCCATGGCCACTCATCAGCGGGGAGGGGGCTCATCAGCCCTCATCTCGGGCTCTCCCCTCTTATTCCCTCCAGCATCAATAAGTGTGTGTGCTGGCGGAGGGCAGTGGAAGATATACATACCTTCTGTGCGTTCCACCACAGATGTTCCTTGCTCTAGTGTCTGATGCTGCTTCCTGTTTATACAGGAAAGAGCGTCAGACACTGGGGCAAGGAACATCCGCGGTGGAACGCATGGAAGGTATGTATATCTTCCGCTGCCTGCCGCCTGCACACACGCTGCAGCCTTTATTGTTACGCCCCTGGGTGTAGAATAATTAACCTAGCTATGTATGTTTATGAGATGTGAGACTGGAAAGAAACGGGAGTACCTGAAAGTAGCACACACAAACATGGCGAGAACACCACCATGAAGTAGAACAATTCTTCTTACCACACTTTTAAAAATTGAATGTTGCATTATAAACACATACATGTTATTGTTAGTTTTGAGCACAACAAATTCTGACACAAAAAATTCTGACAATAAGTAGCAGGAAAATTAGACTCACACAGCATGAAATGTCAGCATGTTTGCATCATCACAACATCTTCATAGAGTTACATGTAATATATTATAGAGTAAAAGTTGACAATTTTTTTTTTCTTTTACACATACAGAAATTTAATTTTCTGCATGACAAACATAAAGCCTAGATTGCTAATTTGCAGCATGATGACATGAATGCCACCAAAACCTCTGACAGCGCCTATTCGAAAATTAGGGTAATACAGCATTAACTGTGCTGGTGTCACAGAATTTTAACAAAGTTCTGTGTAACACATTGCATGGTAAAAATTTAGATTTTTTTTGTGTTTTATTTTTTGCATGATAAAAATATACACCTGACTGCTATTTTGCAGCACAATGACATGAATGCTGCCAAACATTTCTGCCACTAACTAGTGCAAAAATCGGGCCCATACAGCATGAATTGTCAGCTTGCTGGCATCATTACAGCATATTAGCAGAGCTCTTTGTGATGCATTGCAGAGAAAAAAAGTATAATTTCTATTTCTTTAGAGGAGCTAAATAATTAGAGCAAAACAGTTATACTCAGCAGTGCACACAGCTAACCTTCACTATCAGCTCAATACTACAATATAATGATAAAGCTAAACAATTCTACCACAATAAACCTTGTCTAACTTTCCCTGTAATAGTTGCAATCTGTCCCTGCTCTCTTTCCCTCTTTCTCTCCTAACAGCATAAAAGTTCAAGACAAAATGAGAAACCCCTTGTAACGATTGGTGTCAGCAAGCACAGATTTTCTGCTTATTGGTGATCTGCAGTATCACCAACAATACAGATGCTATACCTGATTATATGGTGATCTGCAGAATCACCAATAATGCAAGTATAGCGAGACACAGAACAATCGGATGCAGGAAGGTGCTTGGTGCAATAGCAAAGTGTAGAGACACTCACTACTTAGAGGAGCTGGTATAAGAAAGTATCTCTATGGGGGCACAGAAATACAACCTCCAGCAAGCTGGAACAGTAGACAAAAATGATATACAATGTAAATACACAAGTCTGTGGAAAAGTCCACCACACAGTAATTCCTCAGAGGTGTGGTTACCTCTGAATGGGAACCCCGTGTGTGAGATCCTCCAAAGGACGCAGTGTAGAAGTCTCGGCCTCTAGCAGTAATGGTTTGCTAGTGGCGGTCATCTCAAAGAGGCAAGCCTCTGATAGAAACCCTACAGTGGGAGACGTTCCACTGAAGGGAGAAAGGTCAGACAAAATGAGGTTCGGCAACAGATCAGGCGGCAACAGTACAGAAACGTGAGACGAGAAAATAGTCGGAAACCAAGCCAATAGTCGATAACGGTATGGGCTGGCGAAGTACAGAATCAGGAAACAGAAGGATAGTCAAGACAGGCACAGAATCATACTCAATAAATCAAGACAGTATAATATGCGTATATATTGGCGATAAGCCAATATATAACACAATATCAAATAAGGCTGACTAGGTGTGACAAGAGCCGGGGTTCTGCCGGATTATCACACGGGAACTAACTAGGTCTGAGTGCTGACACAGGGTATCGCAAACACAGACGAAGTGCTACTAAAAAGGACTTCCTTAAATACTGACCTGAGGAAAATTTATGCGTGCTCTAACACCAAGTTTTAACCCTAGCCTCCCCGTGGCGCTCCTGGATAGTGCTAATGTGGCATGAACAAATTTCCGCAGGACGACCGCTTTGCGGTATTCGTTTTTTGACCCTGCATAGTTTGGCGTGCGAAAGCAAATGCATATTTGCATGAGCATTGCCTCATGAATAGCCAATTGAGCCAGATTTGCAGAGCCAGACTTGCTAGGGTTAAAACTTGGTGTTAGAGCACGCATACATTTTCCTCAGGTAAGCACTTCCTTAAATACTGCCTGGGAAAGGAGCCTTCACCCCAAGCAGCAACCAATCAGAGCAGGCTAAAAACGTCAGCTGACCTCCAGGTCAGCTGACCCGCTTTCTAGGAGCATAAAGGCGTGCCTGGCGTGCGCAGACACCCCCTAGAGGCACGATGGCAGAGCCCTGGTGAGCAGCACGCTGGTGAGTTTGGCGCTGTGCGCTCAGAAGGTTTTGCGCAATGGATGCGGACAAATTTCCGCATCCCGCATTGGAAAGTCTGCATGCCGGAACGGATGCGACCGTACTTCCGCAATCCATCCGGCGTTGTGGAATTTTCGTTACACCCCTTCCCTCTTTCCTTTATAAAGGCCTATGTTAAGATCTATCATGATAGCTGCTTGGGCAAGCTGTGCATTGTGGGAAGAAGTTATTTACTGAGCAGAGGGAGTTTCCCACCTTACCCCCCTCTCTCCTCCCCCAACTTTCTTGTTCTCGCCTTAAAGCCAGCTAGATGGTGAACTTGGCTGCTGAGTTTGCAAGAATCTTGCTCAGCAAGATTGGTGCTGATGTACTTCAAGACTGTCCTTGTACACACGCTTATCCCTAATAACCACTCCTCTTCTAATGTGTTATCTCTAATAACCACTAGGTTAATCTCCATTAGGTGAATAGCAGTGCTTAAATGAACAGAAGTGCTATTCACCTGCTTTAGTGTATGTATTGTGAATTGCTGTGGGCCTACCAGGCTTCCTAGACTGACTATATATGTCCTCACTACAAGTCGTTATGCAAGTTTCACAACTGATGTGTGACCAGACTTCTCCATAAGCAGCTTAAGTTTGACACTCCAAAAACATGGTGACATGGTATCTTTGCACTCGTGTGTTTGAAAAAGGTTCTTTGACACTCAAAATTGGTGTTTTCTTTTGTACCACAACAAGTAGGTGAAGTGTTTGTTACAGTAATATAACATACCTTAAATAGGTATAGTATAGCTGTTTCTTACAGACCTTTCGATTATTAACAATATTTTTTATTTGACTTTGACTTTACCAAAACGTATACTTTTTTTTGAAAAAAAAATCATGAATAGATACGCCCATTGTCTTTCTATTTCCACACTGAACATACAGGTAAAACATGATAACGCTAATTATAACATTTTCTGAGGATGTGCTCTCTTTGGCCCTTAGTAATAACTAATCTACTGCGTAATATGTTGGCGCTTTATAAATACAATAAATAATAATAATAATAATAATCTACTGAGATTTCTCACAGTAGCTGTTTTCTCATCTTACTTACCCATACACTTTTTCAGCAACTAATAAGTGAAAATGTCTTAAAGTGAACCAAGCACCATTTCCCAGGGCATCTCAAAAGCACATAAAAATGTATACTAACAATGTGGCTGATTACTAAAACAATCCGTTTCATTTAACTCATCTTTTTACATTTAAGGGTAAATTACTAGCAGTATTCTTCTACTTCCTCTACTTACTCTGTCCGGAAGGCATCCACAATCCACAGAAAATGGAAGGCAGATAAGGACTCTTCTAATTAGACTTAATTGCCCAGAAGCTAAGATAAAAAAAACCCATCCAGCTTTAGGGAGGGGGAGAAGGGGTACACTGTGCTTTAAACAGATACGATAAGTCACCCCTGATGAACTTCACACCAGTCCTGGGTAATGGCAGTGAAAAGGGATCGGGGTTGGGGGAGGGGGAATAACTTTTCAAACATGGCAGCCATTTCAGCTATTTGAAACTAGGAGCTGCTAAGATCCCTTTAAAACGTATTTAGAAAGAGTAACATCAATCTTAAATTTATTTGAGACAACTTATTTTGACCACTTGCTGAGTGCCTAATGCAGATTGGCGGTGACAGAGTGGCTCTGTTGTTCCTCAGAGACACCATATGACGTCATCTTGCAAGAAACGTGATTTGACGGGAGCTTGGGCTCACACGAGCGCATGCTCCTGTCACTGTAAACAGGGGGCCACAGTGATCAGCCCGCCAGCCAGCGATCGCCGCTGGCAGGCTGATTCTATTTACCTACATGATAAAATACATTTATCTAGCGCTGACATCTTGTGCAGTGCTGCATAGAGGATAGCCTTGTTACTTAACTATCTCTTGGAGGGGCTCACAATCTAATCCCTATCATAGGCATATGTCTATGTATGTTTAGCGTAGTGTATGTGTCTTTGTCTAGAGTCAATTTAGGGGGGAGGGGGGAATAAAAAAATAGGTTGTTTTTTTTTTACAAAAAAGTTGATCTTTTTTACCATAATCAATAAAAAAAATGCAGCAGCTATCAGATTCCAGCAAAAGAAAGCTCTATTACTGAGAAGAAAAGGAGGTAAAATTAATTTGGGTGCTAAGTTGTAAGACTGAGCAATAAACCATTAATGTTGTTTTTATTTGCAGGTGGCTAAAAATGTGTGTATTGATAAAAGATGTGAGAAAACTCAGGAGAAAAATAAAGTGAATAGAGTTACTTATCTCTTTTTTTCACCTTCTCTTAAAACTAATTTTTTCAGTACCTAGAAAGGAAACTAGTACTTCATGAAGATCAACAAAAGTAATATCAAAGTTGAATGATGAGAAAGCCCAGACTGCAATGCAGTATAGTCTGAGAGTCATTAAAAAGGGAATGCTCTTTGAGATGTATTTGTTTAAAATAATGGGCCATATGCAATTCACTTTTTCACCTGAGTTTTCTCCTAGATCATTTTTCAACTTTTTAGCACTCTACAATTGAAAAAGTGCCAAAAAATAGATAACACAGTACTATTAAAATTATTTTGAGTAGTTTCTTGCTTGCCAGTGGTTTAAAAAGCACTTTAATTACAAGGTGTGAAAGTATCACCCAGGGGAAAACTCAAAAGGAAAAGTTGATTGCATATGGGCCAATGTCTAGTAATGCAATAGTGCTTGGGGCTTAACTCCTGATGTTATGTGTTGTGCTCCACCATGCAGCCCATATACCCACTGGCATTTTGGATGTGTTGAGACTAGGAGGGTCATGTAGTGCGTAGGCAGACTGCCATGTCTTGCTATAGATAATGATACATATTTATGGGATTTCTACCATGAAAACATGTATAGGAAAAATACTAATACTAAACAATCTTATGTCAAAGGGATACGGGCCCATATGCAATACACTTTTTTACCTGAGTTTTCTCCAAGGTGATATTTTTAAACTTGTCAATAAAATGCCTTTTAAATCACCAAGCATGCAAAAAAATACTAAATTAATTTTTATAGTACTTTTCCATCTACTTTTTGGTACTTTTTCCATTGGAAAGTGACGAAAAGTTATTCTAAATTGAAGATGAAAAATTATCTCCTAGGAGAAAACTCAGGAGAAAAAGTGGATTGCATATGGGCCACAGTGATAATCTAATAAGTGTAGGTTTAGAATTTAATGTCTCCAGCTCCTCCTCCTCCTACCAATCCGCTTCATGGATGCAGACATATGGTATATAACGGTGAAGGATTCCTTTGTCACTCATACATCGATGACCTCTCAAAAGATCTCTGCACATTTGCCTAATCAAGACAGGTGGAAACAAAACTGCAGAACCTTTTCAGTTGTTTTTAGTATACATTCAATTTTTGCTCGAATTTAATTTACGGCTGTCTTGATGAAATGACCTAACAGTGCAAAAATGAAAAATGAACGCTCTCAGTAAAAAACAAAAAACAAAGTTAACAATACAGCACAAAATGATTTAAATGATTTTCACGAACAATATAAAAGTAAAGTAGCATTTAGAATTTAGCTCAGAATGTAAAGTTATCAGAAGAATAGTGCCACCTTGCCACCTGTAAAAACATAACAAGACAATATTTGATTTAGACCTGCAGAACATCTAGTAGTGTGTTTTCTAACACCATGCTATGTTTGTATAAATCCGATACCAGAATAAAGGCTTTTCATAGCAGTCATTGTGGCAGACTGGCAGCAGGATACAGTTACAGACTAATAAAACTTCTATGTGTAGTGTAAGAAATATGGTGAAACAATAATGTTTGTAGACTCTTAGTGGTCAATTTGTTGTAACCACAGATAGACAAGGTTAATAAACAAATATGACAAGTGGTAAAACTCACCACAGCATTCACTGTAGGGAGGAACATAAATTCCAACCAAAGGAAGGGGCTACATTCTCAATTTACTTTACATTGCTTAAAATAATTCAGAAAATGATTGAAGGATATGCAATCAGAAAATATACTGTTGTTCAACAGTAACTTGTTTGTGTTGTGCTAAGTTTATCCCTAAGCTTTTCGATCTCACTGAGCTTTTTTTGAATGCTTCATGTGTTAAGCTGTTTCTGAACTACACTGCTGACCTCAGCATATTATAGATAAGTATAGCCTGTTTTGTGTTGTTGATACCATTTACTTCTCAGCTTTACTTATGGTAAGAACCCATTCACATTATGGGGCAGACTCACTTAATGTCAGTAAAAGTTTCTAGAGATGGCATGAACGGTTTTGCCTGGTGGGTAGTTCACGCGGATTTCCACTGTTCGCGTCCACAGCGAATAGTGAACTTTTATGCGCATTTTCCACACCTCCTATACTTGTCATGGGGCTAAACTTTGACCCTCTACATCACAGTCAGCAGAAACATGGCAGCCAATCAGGCTGCACTCCCTCCTGGACTCTAGTCCCCCCTTATAAAAGGCAGAAGCGTCGGCCATGTTCTCATCTGCTGCTGCTATCGTGAAAGAAGGAAGAGGTTGCTGGAGAGATAGGGAAAAACGTTAGTTAGGCTCTTGTTACCTTGCTCCTCACTGGAATTTGTGAAAGCACCCCAAAACAGCTCTTTTAAGGGCTAATGTTCTTCATATGTTTTTTGTTTGTGTGTGTGAGACTGTCACTGCATAGATACAGCCATGTCACAGCTGTGCCCTTGCTTGCTGACACACTGTATTAGATCAGTGCATTTCTTCCCACTCTATTTGTATAATTTTAACTTACTAAAGCATAACTCTCTTTGTAGGTGACACTGCATAGATACAGCCCACAGACAGTTGCTTGCTGCTTGGTATTTGTAATCCCACTGTCTGACAACACACTGCATTAGACAAGCATCACAGTGCATATCTTTCCACTGCATTTGTGTGACTGCACACTGTATTAGAGCAGTGCATATATTTCCACTGCGTCTGTTTGACTGCACACTGTATTAGAGCAGTGCATATCTTGCCACTGTATCTGTGTGACTGCACACTGTATTAGAGCAGTGCATATCTTTCCACTGCATCTGTGTGACTGCATACTGTATTAGAGCAGTGTATATCTTTTCACTTCATCTGTGTGACTGCACACTGTATTAGAGCAGTGCATATCTTTCCACTGTGTCTGTGTGACTGCACACTGTATTAGAGCAGTGTATATCTTTCCACTGCATCTGTGTGACTGCACACTGTATTAGACTAATGCATATCTTTCCTCTGTATTTGTGTGACAGCCATTGCACAAATAACACAGCTCTCATGGGGCTTGATTCACAAAGCGGCGGTATGTCAGTTTGGATGTCTTAAAGGTTAGGACGTCCAAACTGCAGCACAAATGACTTTGTGCACACAAAATGTCGCACTTCACGCGGTAACGCAGTGCACCGAAAATATCGCACCGGTGCGCGTGAGATGTCGCATGGGGTGCGATGAAAATGGCACATATGGTGCCCCTGAAACGTTGCACCAGTGTGCCCTAAAGGTTGATGCGACATTTTTGGCGCACCGCGTTACCACATGAAGTGCGATGTTTTGTGCGCTATGTAGCTTTGCGCGACTATTAGTGCACGCAAATCTTCTTTCCATGAACTAAGTGGCTTTTCACTCCAGTGCTAATACTTAGCGGCTGTTCAGTGGCGTAGCTACAAACCTCTGGGCCCCGATGCGGAATCTGGATGTGGGCCCCCCCTCCCGGCAACAACAGCCCCCCCCCCCCCGCAACACCCGAAGCACACACATATCCAAATCTCTATAGCTGTGCATGGCATGGCTATATCAATTCAGCTTTCCAGCAGCATGGGTACCACGTTCAATTTGCAAACATATGCAGCACCCAGAGGCAATAGGGCAATTAGTAGCAAGATGCCAGTCTGAAGGAAAATAATCGTTATGTGCGCAGCATTCACCAGATAATAATTATTATGTGCGCAGCATTCACCAGAAAATAATCGCTATGTGCGCAGCATTCACCAGAAAATAATCGCTATGTGGGAGCATTCACCAGAAAATAATTGCAATGTGGGGGCATTCACCAGAAAATAATCGCTATGTGGGGAGCATTCACCAGAAAATAAGCGCTATGTGGGTAGCATTCACCAGAAAATAATTGCAATGTGGGGGCATTCACCAGAAAATAATCGCTACGTGGGGAGCATTCACCAGAAAATAATCGCTTTGTGGGGAGCATTCACCAGAAAATAATTGCAATGTGGGGAGCATTCACCAGAAAATAATCGCAATGTGGGGAGCATTCACCAGAAAATAAACGCAATGTGGGGGCATTCACCAGAAAATAAATGCAATGTGGGAGTATTCACCAGAAAATAATCGCTATGTGGGGAGCATTTACCAGAAAATAATCGCTATGTGGGGAGCAATCACCAGAAAATAAATGCTTTGTGGGGAGCATTCACCAGAAAATAATCGCAATGTGGGGAGCATTCACCAGAAAATAATCGCAATGTGGGGAGCATTCACCAGAAAATAAACGCTATGTGGGAGCATTCACCAGAAAATAATCGCTATGTGGGAGCATTCACCAGAAAATAATCGCAATGTGGGGGCATTCACCAGAAAATAATTGCAATGTGGGGGCATTCACCAGAAAATAATTGCAATGTGGGGGCATTCACCAGAAAATAATCGCAATGTGGGAGCATTCACAAGCTTATATGGGTGTTGGAAATGTAGATAGAGGGATGAGTGTGCGTCAAAAGTGTGGACATGGGAATAGGAGGATAGAAGAGGAGTGACGGTCAGAGAAGTGACTTGAAGAGATAGAAGTATGGATGTATAGTGAATAGGTGGAGGTTGGGGGGGGGGGGTGTAATGGGAGTGGATGGACACATGGGGAGCACACAAGTTCTAGTTTTCTGACAGGGATGAATGAGCAGACTCGTGTTAGTACAGTATGATAGTGGCAGATATCAAGAGTAGGGATGCTCATTCAGATTCCGACATTTCCAATCATAAATCAGAAAACAGAACATGGATTTCTGCGGAAATACCACATTACTGCAACTTGGTGATTTTAGCCCAATCACAGAACTTGGAAACATTGGACCAATCAGAGAATGCAGAGTTAACTAAGAAGTGTTTGACCAATCAGAGAATGCAAAAAAAATGACCAAAAAAAAAATTATTTGGAAAGCAGAATCGGAAAACAGAAATCGGAAATCCGCAGAATTGGTAAATGGTACTAGTGGAAATTGGCATTTCTGACTATCCCTAAAAAGGAGCTACCTCATGACATGTTATTGATAGCCTCAGAATAGTGAGAAGGAGGTAGACAAAAGATGTTAGGGAGGAAAGCTGGCAAGCTAAGATTTGTGAGTATTGTTAATAGTTTGTGCTCTGCACGGTGGTATTAGCAACATCACTGTGGCATTGCTGTGTACATTATCCAGTCCTTCAATGCATTATTATCAGTGGCTGCATACTTAAAGGGACTCCGAGCACCTCTCATGGGCATGCCTTTAAGACACCGACCAGAACTGCAAAGTACTTAAAGATGTATACCTTTCTGTAGCTTGTGCTCTCCTCTTTCATTTGATGCCTGAATCGCTGGTCACCCCTGTCATTTCTGTTAGAGAAGTGCATCACTGAATGAAGCAGGAAGAGGAAGGGACATGCATGGCCATTGCAAGAGGCTCCTCCAGAGGGGTCATAGCACGACTTTGTTGGAAGGCTTTTGTCTTAAAGGCATGCCCATGAGAGGTGCTCGAAGTCCCTTTAAATCTCCACTGTAGATGATGAAGCAAGCAGCTAGTGATCACCAGTAATTCTGATGACAGAGCTATCCAGGAGACTTTGAGGTTTGTGTACTGTGCTGTCCACATCAATACTGATAGCACTGTGCACTGTGCAGTCCAAGCAGGGAGAGGTTCTGCACAGATGCTGGTGAGTGTTCTATGGTAAGTATGATTGAGAGAAGAGAGGAAGTTGTTTGTATTTGTGTGTGACTCTCAAAGGTACAAATAGAAGTCAGCATGGCAATTTTATTGTTATGTAACCATGCATCCTTAAAATTCAACGTGTTCTAGCAATCACCAACACAAATAATGTGAGATGTATGTTTATTACAAATGTTATTATGATTTGAACTATACATTAATGATATTTGTAGTTGGAGTTCAGGGTTTTTTATATGCTTCTCTTTCTTGAAGTGTTTGGATTTTTACTGGATGCTAGAAACACTAGGAGAAAATGCAGGAAAGATGCAGCATGCAGGTCTTTTGTGATCAGGCAAAATTGCATTGCACTACTATAAAAGGGTTCCTGTGATTTTCTTTTTTTTTTAAACAAATTTTATTGCGAGTTTTGAATTTTGAACAGGGTAACATTCCCTTATTGGAAAAAATACATTAAAGAACATACAAATACAGGCAATGTCTATTACATGAAGACTGAATGCTCAAATACAATCCAATAACACATTGAACCTGCATGTGCCTAAGGGTTTGTCATCCAGTTCAATCCTCCCCCACCTTGGATCCCCCCCCCTTCCCTGCCCTCTCTTCCCTGCCACTCCCGATCAGAGTTCCTTGAAAGGCCTTATGATATGTCCAATCTTCCCAGAGTGCCGAGCAAGTGTTCTGTTAAGTACCATTTTGTGTACTTGAAGTGTTCCATCAGATCTTTAATTTCCTGTTGGGAATACACCTTTAAAATAAAAAGTTTCCACTTTTTGAAAAATGCCTTTGTTTTCTTATCCTTGCGATTTAATGTATCAAGTTTATCCAACTGGTAAAGGTGCATTAGCTCTTCCTTGACATCCCAGGGGAAGGAACACTTGAATATGTCCGCTTATTGAAAATAACTTTTTCGAGCTGTAATTAAAATCAGGTGAACTAATTTTCTCATGACTTTGTTGGTTGCCAGAGGATTACCCTCCACCTCTGGCTTGGATTCCTCGTAGTTGAACAACAGTAGCAAAGGGAGCGGCTCCAATTGCATTTTACACATTTGTTTGATATAACATAACACTTTTTTTCCAAAATTCTATAACTGCTGGACATCTCCACACACAGTGGAATAAGTCAGCATCAGGATAGTCACATTTGGGGCATTTTGGCGTATAATTCACTGGTGGGTTCTTATATTTAATGTTGAAAGCTAACTTAGATCTATGAATGAATTTGAGATGAGATTCTCGCCAATTTTCCCCAACTATTAACTTACGGACCACTTTATATCCCTCAAGAATTTTATTTGCGAGTCCATCACCTCATATATACTTAGGCCAACTGGATAAGTTATTAGCTGCTTTTTTGGAGATGGATAATTGTTGGAGGTCTGTCTGAATCATGGACAGTGATATTTTAGGAACATGCGGGGCTAGGAATTCATCTAGTTTATTTAGTGTAGTTATTTTTCTGAACTGCATCTCCTTACTTTCTAGGAATGATCTCAGCTGGCCAAATAAGTTACCTGTGAGCAAATTTTTACGGGGAGGTGGGTCAAGCTTGTTTTAGGGGCCAATTTGGACAGATACATTAATTCGCACTTAGAGATGTTAACCTTAAAACCACTGAATTCACCAATCTCCCCAATTATTCCCAATGTCTGTTCCAATGGGGTCATGGGATCTTGTAAAAATAACAATTTGTCATCGGCAAACATGGCCTGTGATACCCTATATTCACCAATATTTATTCCCGCAATATTTGCCTCAAGGTATCGAGTCATAGGCTCCAACGCAAGGTTAAAGAGCAAAGGCGATAAGGGGCAACCTTGTCTAGTCCCATTTTCAAGTGTAAAGGGTCTGATGAAAAGCCCGGGGTATATATACGAGCACACGGATTTATGTGCATGGCAATGATTACATTTCTTAATGAGCCAGTTATTTTCATTCTGTCAAGGACCCCATCCAGCTAATCCCAGGACACATTATCAAATGCCTTTTCCGCATCGATCATGAGAATGGCATAATTTTTGCATGTCTCGGGATAGGCCTTGACATAATTTTGGACTAAAAGTTATTTTCAGATATTGGCTACTGATTTGGGCTGACCAGTTTAGGGAGAAGGTTAGCCAGGTGATCAGCCATTATTTTCGATAGTATTTTTATATCTTTATATCTTGGTTAATTAGTGATATAGGGCGATATGAGCCTGGTGATAAAGAGTCTTTGCCGGCCTTGGGGAGCAATTTAATATAGGCCATGTTTGCCGATGATGGATACCTGTCCTCCCTCAGAATTTTATTGAAAAGGGTCACCATGTATGGCACCAAGTCCTGTTCCTGTGATTTTCAATGTTTTGCTGATGTCGAGATGCGCTAAATCAGATTTCTGCAGAAATCCAATTTCCGTTTGCAATTCCGTGGAATCCAAATGAGCATCCCTGCCATCTAGTTTCGCAAATGACTACCTAAGGCCAGAAACCCACTTGGAGCGATTTTCTGAGCGCTTTGCAATTTGAAAACTCTTTGCTAACGTAATGCTATGGGTGTGATCCCACTTGAGCGATGTGAATTTATAAAAATCCCCCATAGCATTGAATCAGCGAGAGCTTTTTCAAATCACTAGCGATTAGAAATCGCTCTTAGTGGGTTTCTGGCCTAACTGTGATTTGTGTTTGAAAGTTTACTTAAACTTTACTTAAAAATTAGTAATAAAATTACTATTTCTGGCTCATTGTTGAAATAAACAAACCTGCTCGGGTAATCGAATCAGCAAAAATAAGTCATTACAAGCAATACATCAATAGCTAAATTTTCCTTATTTTGTAAGGAAGAAACATTTTGTGAATCCTGGATGATTTATGCATGCTGGATCAAAGTGGAGCTATTTCCCATAGAAATCAGTAAGGTAGAATAGTTTGGGTAACAGCTCCACTTTTGCTCCAGTGTTCATATATCAGACCCAATATATTTTACTAAAGAATCTGCTCATTTGTTCTGTTTGGGAAAAGGATGATTTCAGACTCCTTCCTCTTTGGTGCAGAACTGATGATTCCCAGATGGCACTCTCATTGCTTTATTTTTCTGGTGTCTGGAAAATGAAGGAGGAAGGTGATGGGGGGTGAAATGAAAGAAGTGTCATCTGGGGTGAAGACCTTTGGGAACACCAAAAAATGCAAAAATGGACTTTACAAATTCCAGTAAAGACAAAAACCTATATACAAAAGATAATCTTCAGGAAGAATGTTGCGAATGACGTGAAATACTTTTAGAAGTGGTAAAATATTAATCTGAGATCCTCTGTTATGAACTTCAAACAGAAACAGCAAAGAAGACTAATATTTTCATTCTACAACTTCAAGACGATAACTTGCTATTTGAGTTGACATTCCCTGCCTTGTAACATTTTGCACTGAAGAAAGTGTGAGATATACAGATTTGTGAGCTATAAATGTTACTCTGAATATCTTCTCACATGCTTTTAAATAGAACGTACAGTAAAAAAAAGTGATACATTGAAGCAGTAAATGTATAATATAAGTAAATGACAACAACCAATAAATGGTGATAGCATTACAGCCTTTCATTAGTGATGCACTACTGGAGCATGACATCCCTTACATTTCAATACAATTATTTTTGATTATGGCCCTGATCTGTCAGGGTGTGACACAATAGTTTATTGAACAGAGTAAACGCAAAACTAAGTTACATAGAACATAGAACATAGAACTTAGTCTGGTGAGATAGGCCAATGTCACAAAAGCTTCTTCACATCATGGGTCTCAATGATCAACAGTAACAATATCATGTTAACAGACTTGCATATAGTAATCTCAGCTATGAAATTTCACAGCCGTATGAGCCTAACTATTCCTCTGGGATGTTAAAATAGTGTAAAGAACTCTAACCATATGGGTAGAGGCTAGAAAGCTCTAGAAAAATAAAAACAAAAGGTAAAGAGAATAAAGTAGAAAAAGGACAGAGAAGAAAGGAGAGGGCTTATACACACCATGCGATTTTCCCACCCCATCAACTGATCGTTTGCTAATTTACAGCACATCCAAGCTGCTTTTGACTGGAACGAGATCAAGTTTGTGCAGTAGTCATCTCATAATCAATCCCTTTCTTGATCAGAATTAGATCAGACATCCTGGAAATTACCGCTTGATGGGTCGATCTGATGGGGTAATGGCATGGTGTATATAAGCCATAACAGGCAGAGGCTCCATCATTATCTTCCACACCCTATCTTCTTAATACCAACTAGATATAATGGCATATTTAAAGAAAATCCGTAACAAAAAGAAAAAAACCCTGGGGGATACTTACCTCAGGAGGGTGAAACCTCTGGATCCTAATGAGGCTTCCCCATCCTCTTCACCCTCAGGGATCCAGTGCTAGCAGCCCCCAAACCTTGGCAAGGTAAATATTTACCTACCACGATCTTGCACAGGTCTTGTAGTGGCTTTCCGATCAGGGTCAGGCAAAAACAGCCAAGTCTGATCAGGTCATCTCTACTGCGCAGGTGACTCATGCCTGCACAGTGGAGCAAACCTAACTGGGCTTGGCTATTTCTGCCTGAGGCCGATCAGAAAGCCACTACTGTGCCTGCGCAGGATGGCGGTAGGTAAATATTGTGCTTGTGCCACAACCGTCATTCTTGTTGGCTCTGATTTAGGGGGAGACAGCGCTGGATTCCTGAGGCTAAGGAGGATGCGGACAGCATTAGGATCCAGAGGCTTCTCCCTCCTGAGGTAAGTATGCCCCGGGAGGGTTTGTTACAGAGTCTCTTTAACCACTTTTGTGGTTACAGACGGTATATCTACATCTTGCAGGACTTCATTTTCTGCACAGGGACATAAACATTTGTCTGTTGTGGAGGATGCGTGTGCGTACTCATTACTGCCGGTTAGAGGGGAGATGAATGAATGGGAATGCAGTTCCCATTCATTAATCTAACTCCCTGTATCAATGACCGCCAGCATCATTGTAAATACCAGATTAACACATCCACGCATTATTTCCTGTTTGTGTAGTTATAGTACACTAATAGGAAATAATGTGTGAGGACATCATGTGGCCAAATTGTAAACTTACACCTACATACATTTATACAAAGACCCACAATTACATTTAAAATGAACTCCTTCCCTCTCACACTCTCCCGTAGTACCCAAATAAATTATATGCATATAAAAAAAGGACAAATAAAAAATACAGTTACCTTAGGGATTTAACTTTTTATTGCGTATGTCAAAAGGGTATATTAATTGTATTTCTGAAATTATGCACTTGTAATTAGTGATGGACTAAATTGAAAAAGTGCACTTTTATTTTCAAATAAAATATTGGCGCCATACATTGTACTAGGGAATATTTTAAAAGTTTTTAAAAGTTTTAATAACTGGGACAAATGGGCAAATAAAATGTATGGGTTTTTATTATGTTAGCCTGTATCATTTTAAAACTATAATGACTGAAAACTGAGAAATAATGTTTTCTTTTTTTTCATATTTTTCTCATTAAAATGCATTTAGTATAAAATAATTCTTAGCAAAATGCACCACCCAAAGAAAGCCTAATTGGAGGCAAAAAAACAAAAAAAAAAACAAGCTGTAGATTGTACTACGTAGTAATAAAGTTATACGCGAATCAATAGAAGGAGCACTGAAAGGTGAAAATTGCTCTGGTACAGAAGGGGAAAAAACCCTCAGTAGTGATGTGGATAAATACTCTACCTAAGGGAGCCACATTTTCTCAATACTGCTTTGTGATCTGTCAATGTGGAAAACAATAGTGGGTACTTACATATAATACCATCTACTGAATTTGACTGCCCCCTGTTTAAAAGAAATTTGCTCTCCTACGTGTTGTTGGGAGTCTTGGCCGCATTGGTCACGCATCGGTGCAATGCATAGTTCCTTAGTTAGGGGGTGTTGAACAAGGGTTATCCACTGTTCCTGGCTGCCAGCAGCACTAACCTGGCAACCCGAGTTTCCAGCTCGAATCCCCAGCAAGCAAATTGAGTGGGTGAGGGTCCTAGTATGTAATGTCCACTATCTAAGTGAACATAGAGTTAAAATAAAAAATGTCAGAGCAAAGTGAGGACTGAGCCCACAGCCCTATAAGCGAAGCAAGTGAAAAAAGGGAAAATTATTTCAGTAAAGCGGGGAATATCAATTTAAAAGAGTGGACACCTTTTGTTCAGAAAACTGAAAAAATGTTTTTGCTACTCTTAAAAATGTAATTAATACCACTAAAATAATAATTTAAAAAAATGTAGCATTGACATATGAGGTATCTTTTAATTCAAGTGGAATTATCAAAAAGCTTTTTACTCTGCGCCTGATTGTAGAAGTTCATAATATGGCTTAGGGCTGGAACCAATTAGAACATTTTCTGAGCGTTTAGGGAGCGATTCAAAATGCTAAGGAGTTCCCTAAACACTCAGCTAATGTTAATAGATGGGTCAAATTCCACTGGAGCGATTGCGATTAGAAAAATCGCAAACGACGGACATGCAGTATTTTTGAGCGTTAGCGTTTTGCGTTAGCATTTCTGCAATGTAAAGTATATAAACGCTGGCATAATCGCTCATGAATCATAATACATAGCCTTTTTTGGTAGCATTTTTAAATTACTGCACACTGTAAAAAATCAAAATGAATTATAAGGACCAATCAGAACTAAAAACGCTAATCACAAATTGCTACACAATTGCTGACAAAAGGCTTACACTTTTTAAAATCAATACCAAAATCGCCCCCACAATGCTCATTAAGCTAGCGAATAGCGATTGCGATTAGCGACAGTGCTTTTGTTGTGGGTTCCAGGCCTGAATTACAAATCAACAGTAGACAGTAAACTAATGCAACCCCTGTATTTTGCTAAACATCATAGGCTTGTATATAATGTAGTGTCAAAGAGAGAGTTTTACATGCTGTTTTTTTCTTCCAAAGATAAGGAAAAAAGGGTAATGTAAAACATCTGCTGAGTTCATTTTCCACATGCATACCTGCTCTACATGGAAGACAGAAAGGCACAATTGTACATACATCTTCATGGCAAAATTTATGACATTTCATGGATGTGTTATGGTCTTAAATTCCAAATTAGACGATGGATATGGTTATTTCAGCTTTAAAGGAAAACGTCTGCAGCCTTAGCTTAATTCTTTTTGTACAAATTCCCTTTACCAGCCGCTTTCATACTAATCACACACTTCATTATAGTTACTTTGCCTTTATGTGTATTTGTCAAGGCTGAACCATTTAATGTGCATAAGGCTGGTGGCCACAGCTCTCTCAAATGTCTAAAAAATTATGCTACCTTATTGTTTTAAGCAAAATCTTAGATAGATAGATAAATAATTAGATAGACTGTTGACAGGCACAGTAGACAGTGGTGCTCATCTTGAGCTCCTGATCAAGAGTAACCCATGACCATGAGCCGTTTTTTTGCAATCACGAGGTCGTAATAGGCACGAATGCCACCATGGACCCCCCCCCGGGAGTCGTCTCCCCACGTCCTCCTGAGGCACTGGAGGTGGGGATGAGCCCCTTGTCCATGTATTGGACAAGGGCTCAGGGGGAAGGGGAGGCTTGGCCACCCCTCCCCCAGAGCCACCCATATCATGGACCATGCGGGCTGGTATCGCTCAGGGTGCAAAGCCCCACTTGGGCAGGGCTCCGCATTCTCGCTATCCCAGCCTGCATGGGGGACAAGTAGTTAAAGAGCCTTGGGAGGGGGGACCCCACATCTTTTTTTTTTATTTCCAACCCTCTGATTATAAAAAAAAGTAAAAAAAAAATAGGAATTGTTGCCAAGGATCTTTATACAGCAATATTGCGGCTGTATAGTGATCCCTGGCCAAAGCGTTGTGGCTCCAGAGGGGTCATGAAATTCATTGCTCTTTCTTTTGATATATGTAAATTTACACTACCATTAGGTGTGTTACATTAACTGTCATTTACCACATTTATATTTATACTTTTTTCCTTTGAAACTTGGCGACTTTGGTGTTTCTATCATGTAAGGGGGCTTTGCTATTAACCGCTAAAGTCAGCAGGTTATTAATCACAAATCACCACTCGTGATTACATGTGGTTATTCGACTCGAAACCGCTCAAGTTCAGTGTCACGATTCCTGCTAGCAGGGTATTTGCTGATCACATTTAGTAGCATATACAAAAGGTCAGGACACAGATATGCAATGAATTAGTGTTTAATATGAACAGTGCTATATACATATTCACAAATATAACCAGCGCAGTACAGAATCATCAAGCAGAATCGACATCAAACACAGTCCAAGATCAAATACACACTATGATCAGAACCCCTACGATATTACATACATACAGAGCTACCACTAAGCTAACCTATGTATGTACAAAACAGGGTAAAATGAATACACTCTAGCTAATCTGGACACAGACAAGCGACAGAGCAGGGCAAGATAGGACACAAGCCAAAGGCTCACACAGACAGACAGACAGACTGGAAACATGGAGCAAGGCAAGAAAGTATGTAAGCCAAAGGCTTACACAGGCAGTCAGACAAGCTGGAAACACAGAGCAGAACAAGGAAGTGGACCAGCAAGCAGAAGTCACACTGACACGAGGATCTGCGTAATGTGAAAGGAGTGGCCAGCTTAAATAGGAACTAGCAGCTTGGCCGGACACCTGTGGAACAGAGACATGTATAACCCATGATACTACATCTAGTGGTAAACCTGTAAACTGCAGGCAACCATGAAAAGCAAACAGAGCAGCCTGCTGGTGACTTGTGATGACACCAGCAGGTGAAGCAGGAAGCAACAGCGTTTCTGACATTCAGACCCTTAGGTAACTATTTGTGTTTTTGGGGGTTTTTTTATTGTAATTTTTTTTTATAGTAACACATTTTATTTGGGTATTTTTGTGAGTGTGGGAGGTAAACAGTTAATTTTAAATGTAATTTATCGTGTATATTTAAAAAAATGTATGTAGATGTAGTTTTACTATTTGGCCACAAGATGGCCTCAGTCATTTTTTTTCTTCCTGTAAGAGAGCGATCACGTTTACAGGAAGTGAAGGGAGAACATGAAACTTTTTTTTTCTTTAGATAGATCGCGGCTTCTCATAGAAGCCACTGGTCTTTCTAACAGGAACTTAGATCAATGTATGGGAACTGCGTTTCCATTCATTGATCTCTAGGTTAATGGGCAGTGGCACAGGAGCGTGCGCTCGATCAGGCGCGGCAGGAGCACTGGCCCTTTAGTAGTCAGTACCAAACAGTTCCATGCTGGGGGTTCTTTTCATCTATAATATATTCCTCCTCTTCCATTTATTCCCTTGCCGAGCAGATTATCTGAAAAGATCCCCTGCTTACTTGTGTTTACAAGCAAGGCTGAGGTGACTCAGCAATTGGAGGAGAAAAGAAAAAAAGTAAAGGGCAGAAATTACATCAGTATTTAGCCTAAACTGTGGGAAAAAGACATGCTTCCCACCAGGAACAGAATTCTCTTCATTTACTATAAAACATTCACTGAAATCAAAACGTGGACAGTACAATACATGTATTATGTAAGCAGATCAAGTATTTATCTACTTATATATGTGTTTTTTTCCCTGGCATAGTATGACTAATCCTACTGCTGTAAGCAAGGACCCCAGGCCCTGAGCTAGCCACACAGCATGATGGAACCTACACCAAATTTGACATTAGGTAGCAGGTGTTTTTCTTGGAATGCAGTGTTCTTCTTCCACCATGCAAAGCACATTTAGTTATGACCAAATAACTAAATTTTTATCTTATGAGTCCAAAGCACCTTGTGTCAAAATTAATCTGGCTTGTCTAAATGAGCTCCTGCATATAAAAAGTTATTCTGTTTGTGGTATGAGTGCAAATAGGTCTTCTTTCTCATCACCCTGACATACAAATGTTCTTTGTTTAAATGGCGCTGAAAAGTAGAATGTCGTACAAATACACCATCTGCAACAAGAAGTTCTTGCAGGTCTTCTGAGGTGATCTGTGGGTTGGCTGTAACCATTCTCACAATCCATATGCATATGCAGCTCCTGTGTTTTCCAGAGTTTAACAGCAACTCTGCCTGTGGCCTTCCATTTCCGTATTACATTCCTTACAGCTGACACTGACAGGTTAAACCTCTAAAAAGCATCTTCCAGGTAGCAGGAAAAAGGGGCTCTGTTGACTAGTGGATGAAAAAGGCCCATAGACACTAATGCAATTATCATTAATGAGGCAAAAAAAGCAGAAAAAAGGGCGCCTGATAAATATCATTAACAACATTTGAACTTTAAAGTTTTTGAAGTATGTTATTGTTTTAGAGACTTGAAACTTTATAGTTTTTGTCATATTATTTAGTTTGTATGTACAGACTTTACGTTATCAAAGATATTATCATTTCTATATGTAAAAGGGTATTTCTGCAGGGGGGGGGGTTAGGGTGAGGCACCACCAGGGGCAGAGGTTAGGGTTAGGCACCTAGGCACCACCGGGGGGGGGAGGTGGTTACGGTTAGGCACCACCAGAGGGGTGATTAGAGTTAGGAACCACTGGGGGGGTTAGGGTTAGGCACCACCAGAGCAGTGGTTAGTTTTAGGTACCACCAGTGGAGGATTCTGTGTGAGAGTTGTTAGCGAAGTTTATCGTTATTGAGATTTCATTATTTACCACCGCCATTTTGTTATACAGCCGGGCACTTTTTTCCTGGCGCCCTTTTTTCATGTACTGTACCTGTCTTATGGCATGATATTGAACAATTTTTGTTTTCAGATCTTTGGAGAGTTGCTTTGAGGATTCCATACTGTTACTCTTCAGAGGGGAGTCAAAGAGAAGCACAGATTGCAATTAGACACTCACATACCTTTTTATGATTGGACACACCTGTTAATGAAGTTTAAGGTTTAACAAATTAATTTAAAAAATGGTGCACCAAGTAATCGGTATTGAGCAGTTAAATGCATTCAGTTCAGCAAAATCACAATGGTACACAAAATTTTGTGCAGCCAATTTTTTGCATTTTATTTCATTTCTTACAACTAAATATTGTTCCACTAAAAATCTTGGTTTGAAAACATCCCAGTACACAGATGTTCTAGGAAATAAAAGACATACCACTGTTATCTTTTTCATTGAAAGTAGAGTAAATTATTATGCAGGCTGAGATGGGTTTCCAAACATTTTTATATGACTGTATCTGTATAATTACAGATATTCTACTATCGGGATTCGGGTATAGTGGAATACTGGTAAAATGACTGATATTCTACTATCAGTATTACTCCACTCTCATTTTTCCAGGCATCCCTATTACATGTACGCACAAACAGCTATAGCTACACTGACTGTACACTAGCAGGATAATCAGAGTAGCTTATTACTTACTCAGCACAAAACCAGTACAGTCTTGTTGCTACTGCTTCCAGTTTACACTGAAAAGCAGAAATGAGTATAAGCTGCTGTAGTAAAGGGGAAGGAATATGAGGACAGGATCAGGGTACGGAATCCATAGGAAAGCTACTAGACTATCAGAAAGTAGAAAGCAGACATTTTTGTGCTATTATGGTTATTGTACTATTACTGTAATGTTGGCAAAGCAAGTGGCTGGCTTCCAGGAAAGATACCATAGACAAAGCTTTCTATTGCATCTGTTTGTATTTAATAAGGCTATTCTGTGATTGTTATACCTTTTACAAAGAGCAAAAAATCAATAATACAAAGTATTTGCCTTTTCAATTAATGATTTTAGCTACTAAATGTTAAAATATTAACTGTAGTTATCCTTTTAACTGCTGCTCAACAGTACCCAAGGAGGTTAATCCTAAAATACTATAGTAATGTAAACTATAAACATGTTTATGGCTGGTATATTACTGCATATATGCATACATAACCAATTTATATATTTCAAAAGCATACAAATAAAATAATCATATAAGGAGAAATGTAATTTTTTTGAACCAGAATGTATTAAACTACATCATTTAATGATTTTAATTGTGCCCCACATATTGATAATTATTGCAGCAATGGAATATTCATTTCTGTCATTCTATCATGAGTCCAAAACACTATGCTAACAACATCTATGCACACCTTTTTCCCTTGAACTTTTAATAAATTTATTCTTGCAGTAAATTAGCATCTCATCCAGCCCGTCTTGATTAATAATTTAATCCTGACATTAATCATCATTACACTCAACCACAGATGGCAAAAATAGTAACTTGTGCATCTATAACATGAGTATATACTGCTTATGCATACTTGTATCAAAAAAAAGGAAAAATAAAAAAAGTCTATTATTGTTAAGCAGTGAGTAGAATCAAACTACTAATTTCTTAGAACATGTTTAATGTGCCAGTTAAGTAGTGGTAATTACCAGCAGCTGTGCATTGAAAGCAATGGTTATGTACTTAACTAGACCGTAATGTGTTTAATGGTGCGGTGGCAGGTTGAATAGTCTGCGTTTATAAAGTGCGAGCAAGTAAAGGAGCAAATGATATGCCACAGATGAAAAGCACGTATATGCAACAGGTTTTAACCATGTTGTAAAGTTTTATAGATTTGTAAGAAGATTAATAAAAAAAAAAGAAACGCTCTATAAGAATATAACACATAACTAGTCATAATGATGTCATCCGCTTTGCAGCAGTAAATCAGCAATTTTACAGAGTCTCACTTAGTCACATTTAAGAACATAAAGAAGGTGTCTGTATTCATAAATCTTATCCATTGCATACTATTGTTGAAGCAAACCCAAAGGAACCTGTGGACGTGACAAAATATGGGTGATCAACTGTTCCATTCCTGAAATGATTTTTGAAAGGCTAAAGATGATCAGTCACTAATCGCTGGCCACTTTGTAGTGTTGATATAGTTCTGGAAGCCACAGAGAAACTGTCAGTGGGTTTTTGGTTACAGACTTTTAGCTTTTGGCATTTTACCTTCTCATAATTACTTGCAGAAAAATAAGGCCGTAAAGTTGTCTGGCACAATGTAAGTGATGGCTGATGTACATGGCAGGTCACCATATTTCCTAACAGAAATCAGGTACTGATAATGTTCTGAATTCTTACCAATACGCACTTACTAAATTGAGTATTTTCAGGGAAAGTGTGTTAACATATGTCTAGATCAGCAAGTCATAATAGATAGATAGGTTAGATTGAAAGAATAATAATGTGTGCGTGCGAGCATGGGTGCGTGCGTGTGTGTGTGTGTGCACTTGCCCAACCCATTGAGATATAAGCTTGCTATAAGCTTTATTACTTATGTAATAAAACGTACAGCTTGCATATAAGAAGCTTAGTGGGTTTTGTACTTGCTTACGAGGAACTTCAGCCTAAACAAACATACTGTCATTAAGTTACATTAGTTATGTTAATTAAAATAGATAGGTAATACAATCTCTTACCCACCCTGTTTTAAAAGAGCAGGCAAATGTTTGATTTCATGAGGGCAGCCATTTTTTTGGTTGGAAGAAGGTGACAGGGAGCATGAGACACAGCTCCAACTGTCCTGTGTGCTGATCACCCCTCCCAGTTGCTAGGCGACGTAAATAACAACATAGTAAATCCCATCATGCTTTGTACAGCATCAGGGAAAAAAGGCCTGGGCAGTTTTCTTTGATGGGTGGAACTTAGCTAAAAATGCAACTAAAAATGATGATTTGGTAAGAAAAACAAAGTTCTGATGCTGTGAACTGTTAAAGAAACACCAAGCCTTTTCAGTTCTGCTGAGTAGATTTTTTAGTCCGGAGGTTCACTTTAACTTGCAGAGTGTAGCATCACAGTGGGATTCTAGAGGCCGTTTTCCCCTGCTGTCAGCCACAACTAAGAAGGTTTAGGGCCTCTCTGACCCAAAGAGAAATCTTTAGGTGAGTTCACCCTCAAATCTTAAGATCCTTTCACACTGAATCCATTTTATTCCATTGCAACAGGCAATATGATGGCATCATAATGCAATGCAATAATAATCCTATTTCATTCACTTTGGATGTGGTGCATCCTATCAAGATAGCACGTGCATTAACCGGACATCATGTATGTTTACATTGGCACTGAAACACATTTTCATTGGCAAACATTTATTAATGACACCCAGTAAAATGACTGTGTAGTAATATTGAAAGTAAAATATCAGTAATTTTACCAATATTCTACTACCCTCAACTTCTGATATTAGAATATCAAAACATTATTCTAACACTAACCCCCTACATATATATGCCTAACATTAACCCACTGCACCTGTTGTTCTCCTTACCTGCCAAGTAGAATTCTCTGAGTCTCCAGTGGCGTGACTGATAGTTCCCCTATGCAATGCTGTGTCCACTGAAATTGAGTGCCCAGTGCAAAGTTCCCTCCTAGTCCTGATGTGAGGGCCGCTGAAGATAGCCCACATTTTTGTCTACTGTCAAACTCTGGCACACTACTGAACCCAGCTCACTGCACCGTTGATAGCTGCAAAGAGTCAGCTGCTCAGTGCCCAAATTATGGAGAAAGCTGGGGGCCGCAAAGAGCCAGCACAGTCAGGGCACACAGGATCAATCATCGATGACATCTCATCTGTAAATAGCAACCATTGTGTTTTGGCTGTAAAGCCAAAATAGGCCACCCAATGCCAAAATTACCCTCGCCATAGAAAGTAATTACATTGTAGGCTATTTCAGAACCCAAATTAAAAGGCACTGCACCCATTTTCACTATTCCATTTCATTGTACTATATGCTTTACCACATTGTGTACTACATCTTTAATGTGTGATGCAACTTTTTGCACCATTGCACAATCTAGGTACAGAAGGAGCTGTTGGGACATCATTAAAAGGCTTTATATTCTGTCTCTTCAGGTTTCCTATTAAAGCAGTACAATTATTAGACACAAAAGAATGTTTATTGATTGTGTATGATTTAGAGGTTGGAGGTTGACAATGTATTTGCTTTTTCACACTACCAGTTGCCAGTCCTGGTGATCCTCTACATTATAACAGTAAGAAAACAACACCTACATGCTTGTTTGGGATTCAGATGGTCCTATATTAAAACAGATAATGAAGACTGGCAAGAAGCTGAGATTGGGTGTTCAACATGGTTCCACTTATCTCTGTGCCTAATTTACAACCCCCCTATTCTACCTCAAACACACCTTTAACAAAATAGACTTTAAAAAATCCTACCAATTTGGATGGAGGGGAATATAGAATGTGCAGACATCACAACTGTATTGGTAACATAAGGTATGTTGTAATGTCATACAATTAAACATTGTTTTGTGTTTAAAATGATTGGGCAGGTACATAAAGAAATAATTTCTATTTTTTAAACACTTACATTTGGAGTACAAAACAAGGTTTTGGCCAATTTATACTTTGCCTTAAACCGAACTAAACGTGCTAAGCCAACAGGCTGCATTGGTAGGGCAATCTGTTCTGCCTATCCATTATAACTATGGATGGTAAAGCAACCGCCACAGGGACACTACACCATACATCACATAATAAGGCATTGTGAGTGTCTACTGTATCTAATACATCACTTCCTGTGAAAATTCATCACTTCATGTGATTAAAACATCATTTCCTGTGAAAATACATCACTTCCTGTTGAAATACATCACTTCATGTGCATAAAACATCACTACCTGTCTAAGTACAATCACTTCCCGTTTAAATACAATCAATTTCTGTGTAAATACAATAATTTCCAGTGAAGATACAATCACTCACAGGCACCTGCTTGCTGCTGCCTGGTAACTGCTCACTCCTGCCTGATAACTGCTCACTGCAGCCTGGTAACTGCTTGCTGAGCACACAGCTCAAATGTCCATGGAAAAGAGGCCTTAAGCAGTTAGAGAGCAGTAACATATCACTCAGTGACAGTTCATGTGAAAGGAGCCTTAGGCCTCTTTTCCATGAGCAGTTGAACTGGGTGCTCAACAAGTAGTTACCAGGCATTACTGAGCAGTTACCAGGCAGTAGTGAGCAGTTATCAGGCAGAAGTGAGCAGTTACCAGGCAGCAGCAAGCAGTTGTGATAGTTTGAGAGGCATTTCACTGCCTATCAAGTGCCTGTGGAAAAGAGGCCTAAGGGCCCTTTTCCATTGTCATAGTGATGCGAATGTGGCTACCTCACCACATTGTATCACTTCCACTGCCGTTCACGTCACTCCCGCATTGGGAGATGCGGAAGTGTATGGGGAAGACGGCGGGCAGATGCAGCTGTAAGAGAATCTGCAGCATGGATGGTACTTGAGGACAAGGTTGGGATTGCAGCAATTAGAATAGGTTCACTGAATGTAGGACAGTTGGCAGGGGTGAGAGGCAAGGGTGAAGAGAGGGGGACGATGCAGTGCAAATATACAGTATGTGATTATGTTGGGACAATATGACAATATCATTGTGGGAATTGATAGATTTATTATATGGAGCCCTGGTCATCAATTTTCCTTTATTTGCTGGGATTCATATTAAATACTAAATATACATAAGTATGCAAGAGACTTTGGCTAGTACTGTCTATTCTGTCAATGCTCAGAGTCTGTTAGGTTACAGTGTCATATAGCCTTGAGGGTGTGGGGGGTAAGTAATGGCATTCCAATACTGTGAATTTAATAGTGTTTTGCGTAAACCTAGTACCTGCTCATTGTTCTAGTGTATTGTTTTCTGACTAGCTATTAATATGAACCTTTGGACTTAAAATCTTAACAGTGTAATTTAATGACCTGTGCAAACATGCCAATGATACTGGAGGACAGGTTTTGAAAACACGGAGAGATTATTATCAATATTAGCAATGAGGGGATTTCTATGGACAAACATTTTCAGAGATAAAAGTATTCAGAATCCAAGGTTGTCAGTAAAATCATGACAATTTTCAGCCATGGAATTATTTAGGCAGAATGTAGCTCACTTAACAGGTCAGTACATGTCATAAGGCTGACTTCATCCGTAAATCAGTTCATGGGTAATGGTTTAATTGCAACTGTAAGAAATGATAGCTTATGCTTTAAGATTCTTTTTTTATGTTATTGAAATGTAACACTGAGCATGTCATTTTTTATTGGTAAGTATGCTGAGGCTTATAGAGCGAGGTTTGGAGGGTATTTTGTGCCAGATTTATTAAGATATCTTCAGTAATCCTCAAGGATCCTCAGCGCAGATTTTTGTAAGCGATCATGCAAACCTGACTAGTTGAATTAGAAAATATCTGCTAATGGGTCACATGGATCATATCATATCATAGTGACAACTGACGTTTTTGAATTAGTGGTTGTGTGATTGCAGTTGCCTATTTGCATTCATAGTGGGACGTTATTTAAAATATAAATAAGGAAATCCAGAATAGCATCATCTGCCACACTTAAATGTGACATGAGGTGGTTTCTTGTTGTTATGTAACCGCATTGCGTGTCAAATGCTGACAATCAGGCAGTTACATTCAGCTGGGCCATGGTTGGTGACTGGCCGATGGGAGGCTAAATACCACCTGACAAACAAATTGGCCCTTATTCAATTCACTTTTTCTCTTACGTTTTCACCTAGGTGATATTTTCACACCTAATCAATACATTTCCTTTTTAAGCTACAAGCAAGCAAAAAAATATTCAGGATAATTTTGACAATAATTCTGTACCTACTTTTTGGTACTTTTTCAATTGCAGGAAAAGTCAATTAAATAAGGGTCATAGTTGGGCATGCCATGAGTGGTTACCTGCACAATCTGTCCAAAGTATTCAAAAAAAACTGTTGTAGTTCATACTTCAAGGAAGGGGCAACATTGTCCAATCAAGAATGGATTTGCATATCTGGCTTAAATCAGTTAACCAGGTATACAGGTTAAAGCCTGGGCCACACATCCAATCTTCATTGGCCAATTTTACCACTTCCATGTAGTATACGATAATTAGCACAAGCCAGCTACTCTTATGCGCTTTGAGTCCTATGGGAGAAAAGCGCTTTACAAATGTTATTGTATTGTATTATTGTATTGTATTATTAGGGCTAACAGATTTTGAATACTTTAAACAGATTGTCATACTACATGACATTGGTAAAATTGGCTGATGAAGATTGGATGTGTGTATACACCTTAAGGGCCGGATGATATCGACAGCTGTCGGTGATTGTCCTCTACATTTACCACTAGGAATACACATTCATCACACATTGGTTACTGTTCTCTGCCATAGTTTGGTGCCCTATATTTTTGATGGAGCTGGCAGCAGACAAAAGTGGATGGATTGAAGCTGGCAATGCTTTTTATGAGCTGGTTCACACCAATCCCTTTCTGATGCACCCATTTTCGACGTGTCCATTTTTGATGGACACACCTGAAAGTTTCCATTATTTTGGTCTGCAGATGTATAGTCACTCGCGGAAACGAATCACACCCTGTAGCTCAAATATCACCTTTTCATAAACTGCATGATGTTTGAAATACGATGTATGCAAGTGTAATGTTTCTTAGTATTGGTCAAGCTTAGTATACAATGATAAGCAGGTATTATAAAACAATTAAGACGAATTACCGGTATACTGAATTGCAAAAAATGTGATGCAACATCTACATTCTTATATAATGAAATGGCAAGAAACTAAACAAAAATAAAAACAAATTAATATTGAAGGACAGCTTATCGAATTAAGGGCTAATTGCTAATTACTGCAATTTAGGTTAAGGAGCATGAAATGAAGTACACATATCTTCATTAGGATTGGCTAAAGTTTAAACCATTATTTAAAAATATATAATTACTAAATAAAAACTGTGACAAGCAGTAAGGAGAACGCTGAGCAAATTACATAAACAGTGCTAAACTCTGCACTAAACTTAGCACTTAACTCTGCTAATAGATGTCTTTATAGCTTTTGTCCCTTGTCTCTTTTAGATGTCTAAACTTTATTTTTCAATTCACAACATCCACCACATAGAAGGGATGTGAGGAGTGTCTCCAGTGGAGCACAGACACCAGTAAAACCATGACAGAGCTGCCTCCTAACAGTTTTTTACTGCTTGTGGAAAAGAGCCCTTAAAGAGGAACTCCAGTGAAAATAATGTAATAAAAAAGTGCTTAATTTCTACAATAATTATGTATAAATGATTTAGTCAGTGTTTGCTCATTGTAAAATCTTTCCTCTCCCCGATTTACATTCTGACATGTATCACTTGGTGACATTTTTACTGTGGCTGCTGCTAGCTGTTTTGGCCGTTAGAGACAGCTGTAAGCAGCTATTTCCTGTCTGTGAACATTGTTACATTGTGGTAGTTTGCCAGGAGCACCGCGGTCATCAGAGCTTCTTGTGGGAGGGGTTTCACCACAATATCAGTCATACAGCGCCCCCTGATGGTCTGTTTGTGAAAAGCAATATATTTCTCATGCAAAAGGGGGTATCAGCTACTGATTGGGATAAAGTTAAATTCCTGGTTGGAGTTCCTCTTTAACCAGTGAACTGCCTCATAACACTCTAAATCATTGTGGTGCAGTTTAGACAGGGCCAGTTCTAGACTTTTTGCTGCCTGAGGGAAACTTGTGAGGACTTTTTGCTGCCCGATTTGGAAGAATTTGCTCTGCTTGATTTAATGTTCTCACATGATATGCTGCAGCTCAACACAATAACACACTGGCTGGCTGTGAGTCTGTGAGTCTCCTCCTACTCTGACTGCATGCTAGTGTAAACACAGTACAAAAATGCTGCCCCTGTAATCTCTGCGCCTGATTCAAATGTCCCATCTTGCTTCATTAGAGAACTGGCACTGAGTTTAGACCTTCTTCTGGTTTCAAGTCAACTAAATATAGTAAATAAGAGTAGCTGGCTTGTGCTAATTATCGTAATATCTATAAAGCGAAAAAGTGAAACATGGAATCTCTTGCACCATTGCATTATGGGGGAATTCAGTGGTGGTGATTGTCCAGGAATATTAAATCTGGCCAACTGCTTTTATATCTAGAGATTACATGAACCTACAGACCTCTGTTTGTTTCTCAGTCATCCTCGAATTTGTTGGACTGGGCCACCACCAGCTGTTGTTTGTACATAACTTACCACACTAAATAAAATTTTATATTTTAAATTACTTTGATATTTCAGTAATTAAAGCAACACATTGTCAAACCCTATGCAGTGAATACATTTACACTACTCTCTTACATACCACAATAACAGCTAATACATTTATCTCATACCCTTCTGCTCATACATCAGACCTGGAATGAACATTACCTCCAGTAATGACACTTCATAGTTTTCTTCATAATAATGTATCATTGCAGCACCGGCTGGGTCTCTGGTTTGAATACAGCCAGGGCACTATCTATGTAGAGTTTGTATGTTCTACATCTATCTGTAAGGGTTTCATCCGGGCACTGCGGTTTCCTTCCCCACTTTAAAAAAAATACAGATAAGTTAGGGCTAGTTCACCCTGTGAGCGTTTGTGCTCAGTGATACAGCAGTGTTACCCAATGAGGCCTCTTGCACACTGCAAGTGATTCCAATTCAGATTCTGCTTTTTAATCAGTTTTTACATCCGATTCAGATTCTGATTTGCAGTGTGCAGGGAGCTTACTGCAAATCGGAATCTGAATCGGATGTAAAAACTGATTAAAAAGCGGAATCTGAATCGGAATCACTTGCAGTGTGCAAGAGGCCTAATGGTGTTCTCACTGCAGCATTTTGATTTTGACAATATCAAAAATGTGCTAGAGCTATTTTTTTAAACAAATGTGCACAAATGCATAATGGGGGATGCATAGAAACGTGTGTGTGTGTGTGTGTGTGTGTGTGGGGGGGGGGGGGGGGAGGGGGGTGTAAAGAGGTAGAGGCACAAGACAGAGAGCCTGGTGAGAGAGGAGAAATGACAGGAAGGACTGCAGTTTGGCAGGCACATGTTGTTAAAAGAAGCCACTGAAATCTAAAAAGAGGAAAGGGTCATGGGGAAGATAACAGGGTGGGAGTGGAGCTGGGAAAAGAGATAAGATTACCTGCAGTTAAGATAATCTAAATTGCCTGCAGCTTGCTTTTCTGTTCACTACAGAAGTCGGCTGTCAGCACCTGTATCACTGGCTTCTTCATCAGCAGACTGCCCTGTGTTATTGATGAATTTCTCTTATCAGGATAATCAATAGTCCATAGCACTCTGGTATTACAGCAGTCGGTGCACAAGGCTACTAATGACAGTCAACTTCTGACACACTAAACACATTCTGCCACCTCTCCCTGCTAATGTCCTAGCTTCAGCACAGCAATCATGCTCTCTACTCACCCGATGCTTTGCACATTCACTCACTACTGCAAGCTGTGTGTAGAGAGCAAGGAAACACATAGCCCATGGGACAGGAGGGGGTAGGGGTGCTACATCTAGTGCAGGAAGTAGTACAGTCCCATGCACTGCCTGCTGCTAATTTCCTGAATGTTGCCCAAACTATGAAAAAAGGTCCCAGGTGGAAGAACACAGTGGCTGAGCACCACAGTGGCACCCCTAGCCGTGGCTACACTTGGGGCTGTGAACCTGCTGCAACCCTATGGTAGGTACGCCACTGGCCACTGGTTGTCAGTGAACAACAGGGCTCCACTATCTTCTCACCTCACTTTATTGCAACAAAATCTATAGTGCAATATATTTTCATTATTCATTAAGGACTACTTTTAGGTACATTCTTGTATTTGGTACTTTGTTTCTGCATGCAACATAAATGGGTGTACAGTACTTTGCTTTATACACTGCTGGCTGAGTTTCCTTGCAATATATTTCTTAACATTATTAATGGACAAAAATGTTGGTTGTCTGGGAGAAATGGCCTTACATTTTATTTATTTTTCTTGCATCCGCCCATATCAGTATTACAGTGCTGACAAAGCTTTTAATCTGCATTGCCCTAGTTAATGATTTTGTTTTCCAGGTACTCTTGCACAATTTCTTATGTTTATGACTATGAAGGGATGATTATTATATATCCTGCATTTATTGATTATTTATGTAAGCTTTTTTCAATTATTATCTTAAAGGAGAGAGCAGGAGTATTTTATTAGTGATTAAAATAAATATGATTTACAACAATAATATGTACCGAACTTGCTAAGCTGAAAGGTAATCAAACAGAGAAATAGATTTTGGCAGGAGTATACACTATGTGGATTGTTTCTTTGTATATGCAGAAGCCGAATAGAGCCTAAACCACAGACCAAAGCTAAGATCTTGAGAAGTACATTTACTGCTACATGGTACAAAGAAAGCCGAGGGACTTGGGTTTCCACCGCAAGTCCAAAAAACATTTTCAACACGTCTGTCTGTTCCAAGTAAACATAAAATTGTTATAAGCATTAGCATATTTTGTTGGGAATTGCCTAAAGGCACTAAGCTAAGGATCTTGGCAACTCCCCCCCAGGTGTAGATAATACTTTCCTATGTGGTCATTCACTCCAAATATACAACAGCAACACTGCATTATTATTTGGATCGTTCTACTTAACCCTAAATAAGTTTTTTCTTTCAGTTCTGTAAGAAGTGTAGTCTTATAATTATAGTGTTGATTTCAGTACAATTAGCCCTCGAATTATGGATGCTTATGGACAGGAATATATTAATTTATTTTTAAATGCTTAGATAGTGCTGGCATTTTCTTCATAACAATTTAATTTTAGCATTTCACATCTCCTGGTTGACATGCTTTGGCTCTGGATTTACTAATCTTTGCAGTGATTGCCTGTAACAGCTATGCTGATCAGATATGATTACACAATTTTACAAATATGCATAGTCTGGTTCTCCAGTAACTGGATCATACGCAGGCACTGGCATGTGTTGACAAATGGTTTCCCCTTTGTCCCTGAATTCAGGTCCCCCCTTTTTCCCTTTTGAAAATTGTGTTTGCTTGGCTGGTAATTTGATTCCCAAATTCTTTGTTATTCACTGGCCAAGGACAGGTATGCAGATCAGATGTTCTGATTGAATTCTTACTTAAGGGAAAAGATGAGCATAGCTATGAAGCAATAGAGATGGCCCGAAACTGTTCGCCGGCGAGCAGTATTCTGTTCACGGCAAACAGCGAACATTTGATGTGTTCAATTCGCATCGTATACATTATCATTGAGCTAAACTTTGACCCCTTACCTCACAGTGAGGAGACACATGGCAGCCAATCAGCTAGCACCCCCTCCTAGACCCCCCATCCCCCTACCAAAAAGCAGTTGCGATGGCAACATTGGATCATTTCTCTGTTGGCTGGTGACTGTTATAGAGAGCAGGGTCAGACTTGCTGCAGATAGGTAGGGAAAGCATTAGCCAGGCCTGTGCGCTTATTCCTCACTTGCTGTGAAAGCATCCCAAACAGCCCTTTTGAAGGCTAGCACATAGTTCTCTAGTGGTTTTTTGTGTGTGACACTCCACAGCCCACTGACACCCAGAGCTATGTGCACACTACTGCTATTGCCTCATTAAGTTGCAGGCACAGAACCACTCCAGTGCATTATTATTTCACTGAATTCTGATAGTAATATTGCATTTTTCTGTGTGAGACACTCCACAGCCCACTGACACCCAGAGCTGTGCCTAATGTGATTTCTGCCCTTTAGGGATTAAAACCCAACTTTGTAATTTTTGGTGGAACTTTTGGCATGGATCCCCCTCCGGCATGACCCTGTCCAGGTGTTAGACACTTTGAAACAAGTTTTCCATCACTTTTGTTGTCTGAGAAAGTCTTTGTAGGTTTTAAAATTTGCTTGCCCATTGAAGTCTGTGACGGTTCGACAGATTCGCCTGTTCGCGAACATTTGCTGAAGTTCGCGTTCGCCATCCGCGACATCTCTATGAAGCAATAAGCTATGTCTGCCTCAACAGGTCTGGATGTCAAAACAACAATATTTTTAGCATGAAATCTGTACTAGTGCTTTGTGTAAAAGGGCGATTGCCCAGTGATGCTTCAATATTCCTGAAATAACTACCATCTTCCCTTATGTGTTATTAGCTACACCCACCATACTAAATTACAACTAAAGTATAATTGCAGAAGGAGCAGCTACACCAGGGCTGGGCAAACTATGGCCCATGGGCCTAATTCTGCCCACAGCCACTATGAAGCCAGCCCAGAGATATAGGGCGGGATTCCTCTCCTCTTCTCTCCTGTTCTCCATTCAAAAATATGTGCAGCTCATGTACAAGGGAAAGACTTACCCAATCCCACTCTCCCATCAGCAATCTCCATGGCAACAGCCGCACCATGTGACTTGCTGTCAGTAGGTACCAGTGTGTCACATGATGCCCCTGTCACCATGAAGATTGCCGCTGAAAAAAGTGTAATTTGGTGAGTTACCATCCAACTTTCCCCGCACACACTTTCTCTGGAGGGAGGGAGGAAGGGAGGGAGATGGACACTGTTGCTGCGGGCTGTTGCTAGAGGATTGCAGGCTGATTAAATAAAAGTTTGCCCACCCGTGAGCTACACTAATTATATAAACTGACAAACTCTGTACTCACCTTGGCAAGAAGTTGTAGCAATGCATTTAGCTGTCTCAAACATACAACTAAAGTAAGTTGTAACAGATTTGAAATCACATTTGAATATTCCTTGTGATGTACTGTTCTGAATGGTGGGCTTTGCTTTTAAACAGTAAGAGTATAAAATCACTTTGAGGCTGCACACAGCATTACATAATTACTAAGAGTCCTTTCTGAGCTTTGCAACAGTGACGCAGCACCTTGGTAACACATACCTTGTTGTATAAATCAATATTTTTGTAACTATCTGTCTTTGGAAACAACATTAGCAGCATCTCTTCTTTTTTTTTTTTTTTCAAATGTTATTCTCCTGTAATAGTACCATTATTTATCTTATTTTAACCATCGCTCTCCCAAAATTGATAATTTAACTTTGACAGACACTTGGTAATCAGAGGTTTTCCTACTAGTTGTAAGAAGACTTAGGGCTGGTTCAGACGGACGCTTGCAGAGCGTTTACAGCCAGCGTTCAGGGCTTGGTGTTAAACGCTCCCATTCAAGTGAATGGGAGCGTTTGTACCAAGCTTTCAAGCGCGTTTACACAAACGCAGCGTTTGGGTCCCGATTTTTCCCTGGCGTTCAAGGAGCCCCTGGAAGCTACATGTAGCTTCCAGGGGAGGTTAACCGCGACGGCTAATGTCCCCCTAGGGGAAGAAAAAACGCGACCGCATCCAAACGCACACGAACGCTGCTGAACGCGACGCCAGCAAACGCAACGCCTCCAAACGTCCGTCTGAACCAGCCCTAACAGGAACAGGAAGACATTTTAAAGGTTTTTTTCTAACAAGAAAACTATATATATATATCTCAGAGCAGAGGCAGAAACCCCTTTGCGTGGTCTTCCTAAAAGGTTAAGCAGGCTTTAGCACAGACTTCAGATGCTTCTAAAAGCTAGTCAAGCATCAGAGCAGAGACAGGACCTTTGAGGGGATCTTGCTACACCAAACTAGATAGGAGTCAGAGTATAGGTATTAGGTAAGACCATTGGAGGGAATTCCATAAAAACAAAATAAAACAAATCAGAGCTTTAGCTGGGGCAGAGGCATACAAGTGAAGGCAATTGTGGTAGTTTAGAACGATGGAAGAAGGCTATGCCTATGCCAGGATATGAGACATCAGAGTGTTGCAGAATACCTAGTGGGCTCATGACTGAGATCCACTATGAATTTGTAATGGATTGAAAGAAACAAAAATATGTCTTACTAAAAGCTAGTTTACATATACATTTGCTTCTGAAAACTGAATGTATTTGTAATTCCTCAGCTTTGTGTGAACAAGAAAGATCTCCCATAATGCATTACTCCTAAATATGTAAATCATCCCTTTATGTCCCCAAAAGCCAGATAATGTTGCCTCTTTAACCACCACCTGCTATTTCCAGCTCAAAAATATATTCCGTATCCGTCCCTTCCTCACACAAGAGGCCACCAAAATGCTTGTTCATGCCTTAATCATCTCCCGCCTAGACTACTGCAACACCCTGCTCTGTGGCCTACCAAAAAACAGGCTAGCTCCTCTCCAATCCCTTCTAAATGCAGCGGCCCGCCTCATTCACCTTTCCACACGCTCTGCCGATGCAGCCCCACTGTGCCGTTCTCTCCACTGGTTACCCATTACCCAGAGGATCCAGTTCAAACTCCTGACTCTAACATACAAAGCCCTCCACGAGTTGTCTCCTCCATACATCTCCTCACTAATCTCAAGATATTGTCCCTCCCGCAACCTTCGCTCCTCCCAAGAAATTCTCCTGGCCTCTAAGCTGATCACCTCCTCTCATGCTCGCATCCAGGACTTTACACGAGCATCAGCCCTTATCTGGAACTCTCTTCCACAGCCTGTACGTCATGCTCCAAACCTGGACATCTTCAAACGCACTCTTAAAACACACCTTTTCAGACAAGCTTATAACATTCTATAGCCCTTTATTTACTTATTTGTCACAATGTAATCAGAGGCAAAGAATCACTGCCTCATCCATCCTCCACCCCCTTACCTAGTGTGTCCCCCACTACCCATTAGATTGTAAGCTCGCAAGGGCAGGGTCATCCTCCTAATGTTTACTGTTTTTGTAACAATATTTGTGCTGCTTGGAACTCTGCTGTATATTTGTTAGTTGTATCTATGTTCCCCTTGTCGTCTTATTGTGCTTTGTAAAGCGCTGCGGAATATGTTGGCGCTATATAAATAAAAAATAATAATAATAATAAATAATAATAATGTACATACATATCCAGATCCGCTGAAGTGTAAGGTTTGTAAATTGCAAATCTATATTTAGAGAATAGAATTACATAAAAATGGGACGTTAGCTCTTTCTTGTTTGTTTACATATTTACGTATTTATTGGTTTATTTTGGAGGAGAAAGGGGGCAGAGCAGAGGATGGAGGGGAATTGGAAGAAAGAAAAGGAGGTAAATGAGAAGCTGGAGGCTGGAGCCCTTCATTTCACAGATAGAAGTGCTAGAGTTAGGCTAGCTCAACATTCTTTTTAACCACATAGGCCTCGATTCACAAAGCGGTGATAACCCAGTTATCACACCTAAAAGACTTTAGGCGTGATGACCTTTTCACCACTGAGTTATCACCGATTTTTCCTGCTCTTCGCGCGAAGTTACCGCGCGTAAGCGCGTTCGCGCGTACGCGCGTGAGAGCGCGCGCAAAGTCCCATAGAGTTTAATGGGAGCTTCGCGCGAAGCGTCGGGTGCTGCGCGAAGCCCTTCTTATCATGCCTAAACTGAGTTTAGGCGTGATAAGGGCCTTTTCACCACGGTGCTAACACTTTGCACCGCTTGGTGAATCGAGCCCATAGTCCTCATCATACACATAGGGCTTGATTCACAAAGCGGTGCTAACCTACTTAGCACGTCTAAAGTCTTTAGACGTGCTAACCAGGGTGCTAAGTAGGTTAGCACTGAATTATCTGATTCAGAAATTCGGTGCTAACCTACTTAGCACCCTGGTTAGCACGTCTAAAGACTTTAGACATGCTAAGTAGGTTAGCACCGCTTTGTGAATCAAGCCCCTAGTGTATTTATTTTCGAGTCTTCCATTTTTCTGCCAGTATTGCTAGAAATGTTCAAATTATTTTACAAAAACTCACCTCAAAGATGATTCATAAAGAAGGATTTGATAGACTTGATTAGATAATTTAAAGTAATAAGGGAAAAAAGTGCCACTGGTGGGTACTTACCTCAGGAGACAGAAGCCTCTGGATCCTAATAAGGCATCCTCCGTCCCTTCAACCTCTAAGATCCAGCTCTGGCTTCCCCTGAACAGCTTGTGGCAATATTCATGAAGCTGCGCTCCAGCGCAGGCACAGTACAAGCTTCTCTTCAGGCACGAGGGGAAATAGCCAAGCTGAATCGGGTCCACTCTACTGAGCAGGTGCAAGCACATGTGCGAGGATTGGTTAATATTGCTGCTCACTGAAGCCCCTACTGTGCCTGCACCACCCTCCAACAAGCTTGTCACCAGATTGTCATGGGCTGCCAGCGCTGGATACCTGAGGCTGAAGAGGACAGGGCATTTTTGGGGGCATTTTTTTACTTACAGGTTTACTTTAATTAAAAGCCTCTGATTTGCAGCTTAAGATCACGGGCTATGTCTCACTTCTGCTACACAGGAAGCAGAAGTGAGACATAATGACCAACCAATACAAGATTTACAAATCAATCACGTGATAAAATGGATTCCATGCACCTTCAATGCCTTGAGGAGAGTTTCTGTAAAATAAATCTGTCCGTCACTCCCCAAGCCTAACATTATAAATCTGCCATATCAGAAACCCCTTTTCATAGATGGAAAGAAAAAGGGCGACAGTTACTCCTTTAAATGTCCATGTAGAGTATAGGGCATTTTGATAATGGGCTGATATGCTGTTTTCATTTCAGTCTGACAAAATTTTCCTCAGTACTCTTTTTACTGTGCTTATGAAATGTCAAAAAGCAAAAGTTTGTGCCATTTCTTGAGATTGCATTATAATAACTGAAGAAAATATTTTTTTCCGGTTGAAAAACAGGAAAATTTAGGAAAATTCTGAAAAGGTGCTGAAAAGTTGTAAAGTATAAGAAACAGAAGTGTCCAGTCATTTTCATTTTTGTATTTTTTGTTTTAAAAATGGTGATTTTATTAAAACTTAGTAATTGTACATAATACAATAAATCGATAGGAAGACTGCACAATCAAGCTGAGTATTTCCTGGTGGAGTTGAGATGTGATAGCTCTAGGACTGGCCCACCCCAGTGTTGAAATACACTTTAAGGTTCCTCATATCCAAGTGCTGATATCCAATTTTATACATATATCTGTTTGCATTTGCAATATGATAATTTCATTGTTCCACTGTTTTCTGCTTTGAGAGATCTTTGCATTCCGGAAACCATCATCTTGTGAACAAATTGGAAGTCAAAACTTGCAGTGTGTGGACTGTTTTGGCCTATCTCTTAACATAAACTTCCTTCCAGCCAGCAATTCCAGGTTATGAGGGGCTATCAGCCCCAAATTTCACCTCTGGAATACAAAGATCCAACATTAGTTCAATAGGTTCATGGTTCGGCTCTCAGGAAGAACTCTAAATATTGTTTTATTGAGCAACATGAGCAAAACAGAGATTGTTATATTTCCACCTTCGCTCTCTGTTCCACCTCCCATAGTCACAATCAATGTAGATAACACCCCAATAACCTCAACTTCTAAAGCTCGCTGTCTGGAGGTAATTCTGGACTCTGAGATTTCATTTATACCGCATATCAACACATTAACTATCGCCTGCTACTTCCATCTCAAAAAACATTTCCAGAATCCATCCCTTCCTCTCACAAGAGGCAACCAAAATGCTTGTACATGCTCTAATCATCTCCCGTCTTGACTACTGTAACACCATACTCTGTGGTTTACTGGCACCTTTCCAGTCCCTACTAAATTCTGCTGCCCATCTCATCCACCTCTCTTCCAGATCCTCTCTGCCAATCTCTACATTGGTTACCAATTACCCAAAGAATCTAGTTTAAATTTCTCACACTTGCACACAAAGCTCTACCCAGGTTGTCACCTCCATACATTTCCTGTTTAATCTCCAGATTAGTGATGATCGTAATCAGCAAAATTACGATTTTGCAAAATTTCATGTACATTTTTGCAGTTACGCCTGTACGTAATTACGATTTGCAAACTAAATTGATTTTGTAGGCATTCGTAATTTTGCATATAAATTCGCGTAATTTTGTGCCGACTTTGGAGGTTAATAGCAAAGCCCCCATACATGCTATTGACACCAAAATTGCTACATATGTTAAAGGTAATAGTGGGTACAAGGGGAAAAATAATTTTCCAAATAGACCGTATAGTTTTTGAGAAAATAGATTTAAAAAATGCAAAGAAAAATGTTTTTTAAACTTGGAAAAGACAGTTTTAAAACCATTTTCTTTGCATATTTAAAATCGATTTGATAAAAAACTACAATGTCTTTTTGAAAAAATATTTTTTTTACTTGTACCCACTATTCTCCTTAACATATATACCAATTTTGGTAGCAATAGCATTTATGGGGGTTTTGCCATTAACTGCCAAAATCGGCACAACATTTCGCAAAATTGCAAGAAAATTACGCGAAGAATTACGCTAAATAATGAAATACTACTATTACATACGAAATCAATTACGATTTTCCCTGAAATTTCGCATTATGATTACGATGCAAAAATGCGAATTTTGATGCGAAATTTTGCACATGCAAAATTTTGGCCCATCACTGCTCCAGATACCTCCCCACCCTAATCCTTTGTTCCTCACAGGAGACCATTTTGTTCTCTAGCAGGGTCACCTCCTCTCACTCTTGCATCCAGGACTTCTCACGGGTTGCCCCTCTCCATTGGAACTCTCTCCCACAGCCTGTTTGTCATGCTTGGAGCCCGGAAACCTTCAAACGCTCTCTGAAAACACTCTTATTCAGACAAGGCTATAAATTGCTATAGGTAGCACTAAAGGTTCATTGCCTCACCCATTAACCCCTGTGTCTCCTTCCCTATTGTTTCCTCCCCACTACCCTCTAGATTGTTAGCTCGCAAGGGCAGGGACTTCCTCTCAGTGTTTCCCATACTGCTGTAATTTACCATATGAATATGTACTAACTTTAGCGATATCTCAAACTACACATTAACTATGTAAGTATTTGTATTTCTACTACTGAATGTCATGACTGTACAGTGTCTTGAATTTCTTATGTATATTTGTTCCCCAATATTTGTTTTGTATTATGTACAGTGCTACGGAAGATGTTGACACTATATAAAAATATAATAATAATGAAATAATTGACCCAGACAGGTCACTTTGTGCCCATGTTGCTCAGACTTCATGGTAAATAAAAACGTGGGAAGTCACCAAAAAGTGAACGAGTGGCTAAGGCTTACGGCACAGGAGTGGCCGTACTCTCACACATGCACAGTACAGCCAGGTATTAGTGTTGGGCGAACACCTGGATGTTCGGGTTCGGGAAAGTTCGCCAAACATGGCCGCGATGTTCGGCATGTTCGGGCCGAACCCCGAACTCCCCGAACATCCCGCTTTTGGGGGCCCTATGGAGTCGCAGGCATAAGGGGGGAGCATGCCCCGATCGCGGGGGGGTCGGAAATTCCCCCCACCCCCTCCGCTAGCGCTCCTTCCTCTGCCCGCTTCCCCATACAAAAGTTTAATGAAGTAAAACAGTACCGGTCCGGTGGTAGTGGGTGGCTGGCAGTGGGCGGCACTGTTTAGTGAGTGACTGAGGAGGAGGAGTCCGGAGAGTGACGCGTTGAGGGAGGTCGGGCAGCGGGCGGTTCAGCAGTAGTACGGTACTACTGCTGAACCGCCCGCTGCCCGGCCTCACTCACTAAACAGTGCCGTCCACTGACAGCCACCCACTACCACCGGACCGGTACTGCTTTACTTCATTAAACTTTTGTATGGGGTAGTGGGCAGAGGGGGGAGCGCTAGCGGAGGGGGTGGGGGGAATTTCCGACCCCCTCCCGCGATTGGGGCATGCTCCCCCCTTATGCCTGCGACCCCCATAGGGGGGCAGTATTTGGCCGAACAGGGCCCTGTTCGGCCGAACAGGGGCTGTTCGCGGCCATTTAGTAGTTCGGGGCGAACCCGAACTTAAAAGGCCGAACACCATCAGGTGTTCGGCCGAACTCGAACATCACCCGAACAGGGTGATGTTCTGCAGAACCCGAACAGTGGCGAACACTGTTCGCCCAACACTACCAGGTATGTTCATGGAAGGGACCCTGCAGTGGGTTTCAAGATGGATTGAGAGGCAACTGGACCATCCAGAGGCTTCCCTCTATGGCCTCGATTCACTAAAGGCTGCTAAGTGTTAGCACGCCAGTGAAAAGGCACTTAGGACATGAAAACCGGATCTTCACGCGCTAATATGCGCACAAGCATTTTCACACGCAAAGGTTATCACTGTGCGGTGCATGCGAAACGTCGCACTGTCCGCATGCAAAATAGATTGATAAGCATACTTTGCACGCGGACGGTGCAACATTTCGTGTGCACCGGTGCAACATTTTGCGTGCACCAGTGCAACGTTTCGGGTGCACCAACTTAATGCGCGATCAGTAACAGCTTTGGACGTGCAAACTACTTAGCACCCTGGTTTGCTCGTCCAAAGCTTTTAGGCGTGCTATGTTAACACCCTTTTGTGAATCAAGCCCTATATGGGTAAGTTTCTAACTTTTTTTTTCTTTTTCTATTTTTTTTGAAGAAGAATTCACATTTCCTAGAAAATCCCCTACATTCTTATCCCTGGATACACCCTGACCAGGTATACTTTAAAGAGGATCTGTAACCTCAAAAAATCCCCTGGGGGGGTACTCACCTCGGGTGGGGGAAGCCTCCGGATCCTAATGAGGCTTCCCACGCCGTCCTCTGTCCCACGGGGGTCTCGCTGCAGCCCTCCGTGCAACCGTGACGTAATATTTACCTTCCTGGCTCCTGCGCAGGCGCTCTGACGGCTGTCGGCTCCGAACTACACGGAAATACCCGATCGCCGTCGGGTCTGCTCTACTGCGCAGGCGCAAGTTTCCGGCGCCTGCGCAGTAGAGCGGACACGACTGAGATCGGGTATTTCCGTGTAGTTCAGAGAGGAAAGCAGCCACAGTGCCCCCGCTGGAGCCAGCAAAGGTAAATAATGAAATTACAGTCGGGCCTGTCGCCGGCTGTTCAGAGGGCTGCAGCGAGACCCCCGTGGGACAGAGGACGGCGTGGGAAGCCTCATTAGGATCCGGAGGCTTTCCCCACCCGAGGTGAGTACCCCCCAGGGGATCTTTTTCATGTTACAGAGTCTCTTTAAGACATAAATATACAAAGTTTACAGATGCATTCAATTCTTTTTTTAATATTCTGATGTCAGTTTAGGCCTGCTACATTTTTTACCAGCAAGGATAATCCTGTCTCCTTGACAACGTGTAACCAGTGAACACAAGATTACAGTTTCCATGATCACTAATGCTGGGGATACACGGTACGTTTCTGTACCATGTATCGACCAGCTGATCCGGCCAGCTGATAATATTCAGCTGGCCCGATCAAGCCGCTTGACCCCCGCCCGCTCGGGGACGAGCGGTAATCGATACGCACGCACGCGCGGACGAGCGGGGACGCGGCTGGGGTCAATCCGGCAGCTAATTGGCCACCGGATCGACCCGTGTATTCCCAGCATAACATTGCTGCTAAACCCTATTTCCTGGGAAGTGTGTCAGAGAGCAATCAAGGATTGGCTGAACGGTGGTGCTGGGTGGTGGTCAGGGAGTATGATAACACAAATTCCTGGTGGCTGATATCAAGCTTTAATGTAACAGGGATACAGAGGTGCCAGAAGAATAACAATGTCTAAAAAGTTTAAAATTTGTGGAGGCAGTGGTGAACTTACCTCCTCCAAACAGACACAAGATATCAAGCTTTAGTTCTGCTAACCATTAAAGGAGGCTGAAACACCCAAAAATAAAAATATCTAAAAAAGTTAGTGCTATCTATCTATCTATCTATCTATCTATCTATCTATCTATCTATCTATCTACCTATCCCCTGTACATTTACTGTTTTTTTTCTAAAATGTGCAATGCCAACAGGATTGTGGGAAGTTTTTTTTTTTTTTGTTTTTAGCTACAGTAACAAGCTTAACTCAAAATGCAAATAACAGAAACTTCCCATTTCAGATAAGATAAAGACAATATGACTAGAAGGCAAATGACCCCTCCACTCCCCCATTGAAGGGTTTACACCAGTGCTGGGCAAATTTAAGCAGTCTGGGCCACATTCCTTAAAATCCGAACCCCCTCCCTCCCTGCAGAGATGCGAGCGGGCGGCAGGGGATTTAAAACTTACCTTGATCGCTGATTTCCGCGTTGTGTCTAAATGGCAACAGGGTATCACATGATGGGACGTAGGGACATGCCAGCGTATTACATGCTGGCAGCTAGCATGTAATACACAGGCAGTTCTCGACGTCCTGTAATGTGACGCCCTGTTGCCATAGAGATGCGATGCGGGAATCAGTGATCAAGGTGAGTTTCAAATCCCCGCCACCTGCTCACAACTCTGCAGGGCCAGGGAGGGAGGGGGGAGATTAGAGGATTCTGGTTGCCTGTCAGCAGACCGGAGATCCAACACACATGGGCCAAATATGGCCTGCAGGCCGTAGTTTGCTCAGCGCTGGTTTACACAGTGGTGTAAGCCTGTTATCTAGATGATGTTTACTGTGGAGGGACAGTCATTTGTAAAATAAGCAGTAAGTTAGCACTCCGCTGGATTAAAAAAAATATTGAAAATGGTAGAAGTTATGTCACCTTTGGCATCACAGAGAAACAGTAAAGATGGAAACCAGCAGAAACATTATTTTCTTTTTTCATTTCACTTTTTAAATCTGTCAGTGAACACTAAAAACAATAGGATAGGTAAACTAAATAAATAATTTCTTATTGAATGATTAAATTATTTTTTTCATTTAACAGAGTTTCATCCCACTTTAACCTATTTTGGTTTCTGGACGTAGAGACTACGTCCAGAAACCATGCGCGCTACCGCGCGCTCCCACGGCCGATCGCGTGCATGCATGCGCACTCCCGGCCGCGGATTCGGTAGCCACGGAATCAATGTATCGGGCTATGGTGCCCGATCACTGATTCCTCTCCCCCGCTGAAAAAGCGACAGCTTCTCTCGGAAGCTGTGCTTTTTCTGTCCGTTGCCTCCCCACTGCGTCACTCTAAGCGTGTGTTACGCTTAGAGTGATGTCATGTAAACAAACTCATGGCCGCCATCTTGTGGCCAAAAAGTAAAACTACAACTAAAAGTAAAAAAAATTGAAAACAACACACAATTACATTATAAAACTATAGTTTACATCCCACCCTCCCAAAAATACCCAAATAAAATGTTTTAATATAAAAAAAAAACATTACAATAAAAAAAAACATGTAAATATTTACCTAAGGGTCTAAACTTTTTAAATATCAATGTAAAGATGAAATATTTCTATATTTTTTTTATTTTAAACTTGTAAATAGTGATAGATGCAAAACGGAAAAAATGCACCTTTATTTCCAAATAAAATATTGTCGCCATACATTGTGATAGGGACATCATTTTAACGGTGTAATAACCGGGACATATGGGCAAATACAATACGTGAGTTTTAATTATGGAGGCATGTATTATTTTAAAAATATAATGGCTGAAAACTGAGAAATAATGTTTTTTTCCATTTTTTTCTTATTCTTCCTGTTAAAATGCATTTACAGTAAAGTGGCTCTTAGCAAAATGTACCCCCCAAAGAAAGCCTAATTGGTGGCATAAAAAACAAGATATAGATCAGTTCATTGTGATAAGTAGTGATAAAGGTATAGGCTAATGAATGGAAGGTGAACATTTCTCAAGTGAAAACGACGGAACGCGAATGGGTTAAACAATGGAATTGTTAAAATTACCACATCTAGCTCATATTGACACCCAAACACAGGAAGCGCATATATTTTTTGTATGGGATTTTTTCTGTATGGGTATACAACAGATAACATATTAGCAAGGGTGCAAGAATAACTTTTACTATTACACATATGCAACCCAAGGACCACCTGCCTATTACATTTTTCCATTGTTTCTTCTTGAGTTGACTGGGGCACTTTGGCAAAATGGTACTAGTGTATGAATGCATACAAATGTGGACAAGTTGCAATCATGCAGCCACTTCCCTGTGTCTGGATTCTGTTATGTTTATCTGACCAGTGAAGTGGGCTGGTATTTCTAATTCAGCATCCTGGTGTGTTCAACTAGCAAAGTAAAGTACAATACTATTGTCATTTGTTATTTAAAATGGTAATTTGCCATAATACTGATCTCTGAATTGGCGCTCCCCTTTGTTTTGCCCATCAGAACACAGGAAAATAGCCTGTTGCTCCACCAAGCTCTCCCCTTTCTATGGGACAGTGCATGCAGCACCCCTGAATTGTTACTGAACTGATGGCAGGAAATAGGCTAAAACAAAAATATGTGATTATTTGAACCATCAAAAGTCTTACAATTGTACTGTACTTAAAACTAAATGAAGTTCACATGATGTTCTGGATTACTGCTTCATAAATTGTAAAGTATTTACACGCAGAGATTAACACACAGGTAAATTGCCTAAACAGAGAATTTCATAGGTCTTGTCTAAATGATATTTCTCTGTGGATGGTTGACTTAAGTATTACAAACACACCTGAGAAGTAAGCAAGTCATTAAAGTATCACTGTAAATTAGTTGCATGTGAATAATTTCACATTATGTGTTCAAATTACAGATGTGTTGCTTCACGTTCTGCTTATATTGATCTACAGTATTCACGGTAAGACAGAAAGGTGCTTTAGCTTTGAGAACGGTTTGCATAATATATCTTTAAAGAAAGGTTATCTGCGACATTTCGGCTGATTACTTCTATTACCTTATTTTACTAGTAGAACAATGCTTACGATGTATGTTTGCAGTTAATTAGTGAGTGCAGCAAAGTTCATCAATAATAGATCTTGTGGCGGCTTCTGATTGCTTGCTCACAGCGGGTGGGAAAGGGCTTGTAAATCAGTCTGATTGATTGCAGGCCACTCTACTTTTTCCAGCAGTAATTTAAAGCAATTAAAACGCCTCCCTCAGAAATTAACAAGGTAAATAATGCACTAGTATAGCAACATACAGCACAAAGTTTCTGTTGGCAAACAGAGGCAGCCATGGATAAGCAGACAGTAGACAATGATTTCCAAACCACTGATTTTTCCACTAATTGTTGATGAGTGAAAGCAAATAGACTGTTCTGTGCTATTTAGTGCACATGCAGCGCTACTCAATATGTTTTTCCTAACGCTTCTTACTGTGCTTCTGTTTCTCTAATCAAAATAAAGGCAGAGAAAGACGTATGTCTCCATGTGCTTGCAACATTGCTACATGAGAACTCCTTTTTTTAGATACTTATGTTTTATGTAAATAATGATATCCTTCTTTTTATACACTGCTTAAAGGACCACCATTGCGACGAACTGTAACATTTTACAAGCATGAAAACACATGAATAAAAAGTACATTTCTCCCACAGTAAAATGTGCTATTAATTACTTTCATCCTATGTTGCTGTCACTTTACTTACAGTAGGTAGTAGAAATCTGACAGAACTGACAGTTTTTCGACTAGCCCATCTCCTCAAGGGGGATTCTCAGGGTTTTCTTTATTTTCAATAGCACTTAGTGAATAGTGTACAAACAGGTGTTGGGGGTGGCCTGCATCTTTGTATAGATCTTTTCCAGGTAGTGCTTTTGTAAAGAATAAATTAAACACTGAGACTCCCCATGAGGAGATAGACTGGTCAAAAACCTGTCAGTTTCGTCAGATTTCTACTTACTACTGTAAGTGTCAGCAACATATGAGAACAGTAATTTATAGCACATTTTACTCTGGAATGCTTAGAGTGATTTGCCTTCTTTATCCACTTGATGACCCAGCCTTTACCCCCCCCCCCCCCCCTTAAGGACCAGTGCTGATTTTGCTGATCTGTGCTGGGTAGGCTCTACAGCCCCCAGCACAGATCAAACACCAGGCAGAGCGACCAGATCGCCCCCCTTTTTTTCCCACTAGGGGGATGATGTGCTGGGGGGTCTGATCGCTCCTGCCTGTGTGTGGCTGGTGAGGGGGGGGCACCTCAAAGCCCCCTCCACCGCAGGATTCCCCCTCTCCCCCCTCCCTTCCCCGGAGATCGGAGGCTGCACAGGAATGGATGGCGGTCGGCAAGTGGTTAAACAGAAGGTACTTGGTACTTGGTGAAACAGAAGGTACTTGGGCAACAGAAGGTATGGGCAGCACGGTGGCGTAGTGGTTAGCTCTCTTGCCTTGCAGCGCTGGGTCCCTGGTTTGAATCCCAGCCAGGGCACTATCTGCAAAGAGTTTGTATGTTCTCTCCGTGTCTGCGTGGGTTTCCTCCGGGCACTCCGGTTTCCTCCCACATTCCAAAAACATACGGATATGTTAATTGGATCCCCCTAAAAAAAAAAATTGGCCCTAGACTACAGTACTTACACTACATAATATAGACATATGGCAATGGTAGGGATTAGATTGTGAGCTCCTTTGAGGGACAGTTAGTGACAAGATATATATATATACACTGTACAGCGCTGCGTAATATGTCGGCGCTATATAAATGCTAAATAATAATAATAATAATAATAATAATAATAAAATAATACTTGGGATAATTCAGCTTTAAGTGAACATCTGTGGTTACCCACAATGCACCACTACTGAATAGTTGTGGGTTACCCCAAGCTGCTTAGATACTCTGTTTTGCTCTGGAAGAAACATACTTCTTATTTGTATGTGTTTACTTGTATTTTACATTGTATTATGTTTTTGCAATAGTGGTTAAAGTAAACCTGCCACAAACAGAAATTTGTAATAATCTGAATCTTCAAAGTGAAACTTCTCTTACAGTTAAGTCCCATATTTCTGAGATAGATATTTCTCCTGATATCTTCTCCTGATATTTCATTGTCTGCCCTGTATGCTATGCATTATTAAGCTGAAATCTCAAAATATGACTAAGCACACAGTGCTGCTGACAGCTTCTTTCCTCTTCTTTTTGTTATTCTCCATTTAGAAGGTATTGAGCTTTGTTTTCAGTATGCTTGACTGCACATTGATCATTTTATGCCAATTCTTTATCATTGATTAATGGAAATGAGGGTCCTTATTCAATTAACTTTTCTCCTCAGTTTGCTCCCAAGAGATGTTTTCTTTCCTTTTCAATAAAATAGTCAGTGATGAGCGAAAATGACAATATTCTTTTTGCATTATTTTCGTGAAAATAATGTAAAATTTGGCTTTCGAGCAAAACATCATTTTGTACATCATTTTGAAATAAGTTCATGAATTTTTGCATTTTTCCCAAATTTTTGAAAATAAACAATGTTTGTGTTTTTAGTGAATTTTCAGCAAACATAGTTTTTCAGTGAATTTTTGCATTGGAAAGAATATTTGTTTTCTTTGACCATATTGTGAAAATATGATGTATTTTCGCAAATATTTTCTCGAAATAGAAAATAACGTTTTTGATGTGAAAATGACTGGGGAAAATGTGCAAGCAACACTGAAAATAGGCCAACGATAAGCAAGAAAATACTCAAAATAAATTTGATATTACTGTTTTTTTTTTGTTTTGTTTTTTTTACTTTTTAGTACACTTTCAGTTGCTAAGTACTTATAAGATATTTTATAAAGCAGATGAAAAATTATCTCCTGAGCAGTGGGCTCAAACTCAGGAGGAAAGGTAATTTAAAAAGGGCAAATATGTTTTGTTCCTATAACCCAGAGCCCAGAAACTATGAACACCAAATCAGAAACAGGCAAAACATCAGTGGTTAGATTAAGGGTTTAGATCAGGGGTCACCATCCCTCAGTCCATTGCCTGGTGCCGGTCCGTGGCCTGTATTGTGCCAGTCCACGGGCCTAGCCTCTCTCTAGTCACCATGCAAAGCAATGGGCAATAGAGCAGTATTGCTACATCACTTTGCGTGCCATCCTTTTCTCTTCTTACAGCCATCAGCTGTACTGCAGCATACTTCATGTCTGCTAAGGAAGCTCTGTGTGATGTGGTAGGATGACCTACCACAATTGTAGGCTGGAGGAGGGATTGTGTATCTGTATGATTAATGGACCACTTACAATTCTCCTCTCCAAACTACAGACCTCACACCCCACCCCCCAGTCTATTACCCCCAACATACCTCCCATTAACAGAAAAATACAAGAAAATGATTCTTGAGCCAAAAAAGGTTTTTAGACTGCTAATTTAGCTCATTACAAATGTTAATTGAATGCCCATTTATAAATGATATACATTAAACAGGAAATTATGTATGTTTGCATCAGAAATAGGCCTCGTTTACATTGGGTGAGTTGAGAAACATATAAAAGTGTATGATGCGTGCCTTAGTGCGCGTTTCAATGCGTTGTGCGGTGCATTTTATTAACCATGTTTTGCTTATTGTAGCAGCAGCAGCTATAAAGCTTTGTTTTTATATTAACTGCTAGGAATGTATAGGGGGATAAAAGGGACCAATAAGCCCTCTTACTAAAAAAGAAAAGCTCGGTGTAATTGCCTTCTTAAAACAGAAGGAAATTTGCAATAATTCAGTTATAAATGAACATTTGTGGTTACCCACAATGCACTACCACTAAATATGCAAATTATCCCTTTACGCCCTTGTTAAGCCAAGCAAGCATCCAGAACCGCTGGTGTATAGCAAGCTTATAGCTTTAAGTTTTACCCAGCCATATCAAACCGACATGTAGACAGCCTGTTTCGGACTTTTGGTCCTCATCAGTACATGGCAGGGATTGATAAGGCTGTATGAAATAGGGCTTGGAAGAGTACAACAGAGTAACCAAGCAGCTCAGGGTGACCCAAACTACTAGGAATGTATAGGGGGATAAAAGGGACCAAAAAGCCCTCCTACTAAAAAAGCAAAGCTTGGTGTAATTGCCTTCTTAAAACAGAAGGAAATCTGATATATAATTGGAATACGTGGATTATCAGGAATAATATACTTAAATTCCTCATCAGTCACTAGGCCTTTATCAAGGCCTTCCTTAAGTATGTCTCTTAATTCCTTCATATACTTACCCGTTGGGTCTCCCTTCAACATGGTGTAGGCTTCCCTATCTGCCACCAATCTGTCCAGTTCAGTTTTATACTGCATCTTGTTAAAGAGGAGCTGTTAGGTATAAGGTCTCAGAGAAAATAAACACATATATCAGTAGCTAAAGATTGGCTGTACTTACATTACATATGCATTTCACTGTCCACGTTTGGATTTCACAGAATTTGTATATAGTATATGCAGAGATAGATGCTCCTGACAGCTCATGGCAGGCTCCATGTTTTTCTGTCAAATGTGTCCTCATGTCCTGCCTGCTTCCTGATCACAGATAAGCTCCTACTTGAACAACACAGTGTGCAGTGAATATTAATGAGCCATGTGGCTAGGAACAATAGCTGACTCCTGCAGAGTACTCTGCCCCGAGATTTATCAGTGCTACACACTGGACCGATTACAAGCTTCTGTAACGTCTCATTAGCAGCCGAGGGGAGGGCCCCAGAATGCTTTGCAGTTTAGTATGCGGCTTGCGTCTTTATGGGTCTATAACAGACTTGCTGATAAGCACACATCAAAGGTAACTGAGATTTTTATCTTCACTAATGGCTTTTGAGCTTCCTTCTAAACTGTTTAACACAGGAGAATAGAGGTTTAAATTAGCTTCTGCAGCCTGACAGTTACTCTTTAAGAACCACCACCCCACCCCCTTTGTCCGCTGGTCTTACTACCAAATTTTTTCCTTCTAACATATCCCTAGCAATGGTTTTTTCTTTCCCCTTCCTCCCATCAGGCAATTTATTCAAATCACTTATTACCATATTTTTAAAGACCTCTATAGCATTATAACTCCCATCCTGAGGGTTAAGAGTGGATTTAGGTTTTAGTTTAGTGTGTTTATATTCTCTGTTGATCATTTCCCTCCCCCCATTTTCCCCTCTTCCCGCAAAATATTTTTTTAAATGTAATTTCCTCGTGAATTTGTTAATATCTATATACGTGCCAAATTTGTCCAACCCCTGCTTGGGGGCAAATTTTAAACCGTTGTCTAACATTTTCATTTCCTCTGTGCTCAGTGACACTCCACTTAAATTGTAAATACCTTCCCCTACAAATTCCTCATTCTTTTTGGTGCCCCTCTTCCCACCCCTTGTGCCTCGTCTGGCCCTCTTTTTCCTGAGTACCCCTGATATGGTGTGGGATTCCTCATCTCCCTTCTCCATTCCCTCTCCCCAAACCGTGGGTCCACCTCTAAAAAAGGTTCAACTTGCCTTTGCTGTCTAATAGGGTCATACCTGTTAGAGATGGGTACATTGTAATATTGTTGTTGGTATTCAAACCTACCCCCCCTCCCATATCCCCCATTGTACCTGACTGTTTCTCTCTGCATACCCTGTGACCCCCTTCCCCCCATCCCCCCCTCTGATACCCCACTGCCCCTTGAGTCTGACCATTTTCCGTTATTTTATTAGTGTCTTGTATTTCTACCACTGTTTTTTGATTTATGGCATTCTGCCCATTCCCTTTCTCAAGTTTTTCCTTGATTTCTAATGCTTTTTTCTCTTCCTTCTTTTTAACCTGCCATTTGTATGCCTCTTTTTTTCTGGTAGCATCTGCATCCCTTTGGAATTTCCTCTGTTTCTCTGCCTTTATATCTTTTTCATTCCTGTCTAGCATTTCTGTAAGTTTTTGTGATCTTTCTTTGTATTCCTCTGTGTTACTTACTGGGACTAACTTTTCCTTAATGCCCTCAATCTCACCTCCTAATCTCTCCATTCTTTTGGTTTTTCTCTTAATTAGCAGTTTTACCAAACCCTGCCCACATTTGTCAAAAAACTCCTCCCACTCCCTGTCATTCTCCTCATCATCCTCCCCATCATTTGCCGCAAGATCCCATCTTACTCTTTTTGGTATTATACCTTCTTTATCATATTTTGTTAGGGCCGCAAGGTCCCACCATGTGTTCTGTTCCTTACTCATTACCGTATGCAGTTTTTTAAATTCCTGCTGCATAGTGCTACCTATCTCTCCATTGTCTATAAATATTTCATCTAAATTTACCGTTCTTCGAGCCCTGTGCTCAAACACATCCATGCCTGCTGCGCTGTGTGTTATCCAAAATATGTATACCAGTTTACCAGTCTTTCTTTTTCTTGTCTGGAGTGTCGAATTTTTGGGTGTGATCATTTTTTTTTTTTTTTACAAATTTACTGTACCCAAATGGTATGCTTTTTGCATTTTTTTTAATCAAAAGCATATTCCAATTAGCTGCTTATGAAAGGCAGTTTATGGGAATGGCATTAATTTTTCATCCCTTGCTTTTCTTTAGCATTTAACTGCAAATTATTTCCATGTCGAAGTGGAAAGTGCATGGGAAAAGCCTTATTAAATACAATATAATAAAGTTAATATTTGTTCCAATTTTGGTAAACACCCTTTAAAATAGACCACACGCATCCATAATAAGTGAATATATTGCTAATCTTCACCTTAAAAAAACACTGAAGTCTATTTTTTACCTGTTTTTTTACTTGGCTCAGCTTTATCTTCTCTAGCCAAGCAGAATAATTACAGTACATTCCAGGTGAAAAATGAGTGGTTTATGCCCCTGAAATAGGCAGGCAAAATCCTACGACTTTCCTGGTCGCAGATTTTACTGCCTTGCAGGGACAGGAGGTGGCAGAGCTGTTTGCAGTAGCTCTGCCTCTTGGTGTGTCGCTCTTTGCCTCTCCCCACCCCACTGCTCACTCTGTCCTAATTATTCCTCCCCCCCTGCCTGTGACTCATAGACTCCTCGTACAGAGCGAGTGAGTCATACAGCTGTTGTAGAGAGGGAGAAGCTGCATTCCTCAGCGCTGGACTCTCCTGTGTACACTAGAAATTAATGAAGTACACAAGAGAGTAAAAAGGCTGGATAAATATATACTATTAACTAAATGAGCTAAATGATTTATATTTATGTGGGATGTGCAGGGATGTGCTGGGAAACAGGAAGAGGGGTTGCAGCCATTTTATCCAGGAAATCCTGGATTTTTAAAAAATGGAATAAAACAAAAACGTAAGGGCTCTGATCGGTGAAAACAGGGGGAACAGCACCCTAAAAGTAAGTGTTTTATAAAAATGTAATTTATTTTGAAAAATAATTTCACTTCAGACTCTCTTTAAACAAATAGATTACAGAATCTGTGAAACATTTACTTGTAATGTACTTTGTTCATTTAAATAGTTTCTCAAAATACTGATGTCTACAGATTATTGAATGTCTTATTTAATGCCAGGCATTGTGCCCAACAGGTGTTAAGATGTACATTCTAGAATAACTCATGCATTGCCTCCACACGCTTTTGCTGACACATAATTGTAAAAACATTTCCTCTTCTAATGCATGTTAAATACACACCTATGAATGTCAATGAATATAAATTATTTTATTGAAGTAAATGAACTGTTTCAGTACCTGAAGTAGCACTCAGATATTCAGATATGAAGGACTTGTGGCAGCAAGATAAGAAGGAAGACTAATAATGTTTTTTTTTTAATTGTTGTGACCATCCCATTTATTAAATGGAGTTTTCTGACATTTTGATATTTTCTAAAAAATACATGTGTTTTGTGAATAGGGAAAGGATTTGAAAAAGGCCTACCTAAGGCAGTCATGCATCTAGCGTTTTTGGCGGCTGATCAACCACGAGACAACTCTCTCTCTCTGATCGCATCTGATCGGAGAGAGATCTGTTGGCCACCATAAACTTCTGGCTGATTCCCAATCAACTTCAGCACAAAATCTTGCGAGAATCAGCCTTGTGATGCCGTCATAGCACCTTGGTGCCTAAGGCTACTACTGACCCGATTAAGCAAGTCAGCCTGAAATTTTCCAGCCTGTAAAATCGTTTGGCCTGATATTTTTTTCTTGTTTGATTGATACATACAACCAATATCCGACCCAAAAATTGGTCAAATTGTCGATTCAACATGCTTATGGCAATACCGATTTTCATCACATAAATCTATAGAAGTGTGGCCACTTTTATTCCTACATTGGGGAGTAAGTAGCGGTCTGCCTTCTATCCTCTCTTCCCCCACAGAAGATTGGGCATGTAGTAGCTTTTCTCCTAATGAAAACCCCCCATCCTTCTTGGGGTAGTGGGCATTCTCGAGAGCTCAGTGCTTATCAGCATGATAGCATTGATGCTTTAGTAAGAGTACTGCACAAAGGGAATACATCTGTGCAAACACAAATTGTGCACTAAAAAGCCTGCTTTAAAATATCCAGAATGAAGTGCACTGACAGACATTTCAAATGAATGGCAGAACAGCCCCAGAGTATAAGATAGCTAGAACAGCCCCTTCACCCCAGTATTAACCACTTCATTAAGTCTATCTGGACCCATATACACATCCAGTATAAGCTGTGGTGAATCTATCTATTTTTGCAGCGAGTGCAAGGACATGTGCATGCTTCTGCAGTTTGTTCACTGAGGGATTTATATGTCAGTGATTGGTGAAGAAAAACATGTATTCCCCGAGCCAATTTAAGTGTCTGTGAATGAATGTGAATGAATAAACATGTGAAGGGTCTGTGAATGAATAAACATGCCTCGAATCAAAAGACATGTTGATTCATAAAAGTTAAAGTAACAAATGTAGTTAAGTAGCTAGGACAGCCTCCCTAGAATTAGGTGCCCAAAACAGTTCCCGCAGTATTTGAGAGCCAGAGCAGGCTCTCCCCCACCCCCATATTAAGTTGCTAGATGCCCCCCTCTTATGCAGGCAGAGGTGATATGGGAGAAAAAGGTTACTTACAGAGACACATAGGAGCATCTATCTATCTAAACTACCATTCAGGATTTCAGCAATCGGGATCCTCAACAGCATCAGCCATCACTACAGGTTTCTTTCATGAAGAACTGGGTCATCACTGCTGAATCTCATCTCTCTCTGTCCCCTCCCCCTATGTCTCCTTAGAGATACTAGATAATGCAAAGTGCGACTGATGGCACCGTAGTATGGCAGCCTCGGCTCTTCATTTTCAGACATTATTCCTCCTCCTCGAACCTGTACGAGACAAAACCAATTCTGGGTGAACCCCCCCCCCCCCCTTTGTACTTGGCAAAATAAATGATTCTGGCTCTGATTGCCCCAGAACTGATCCACTTACGTGGGCCCGTGTGTGCCCTCCCACCCAATCACAAGGGCTGTGGGGAAAATGGTGACAGAGTCTATGGCTAAAAGTATTAGAAGCAGATAATCAGATGGACAGCCAGGAAATTTGCATTTTTTTTAATTAAATTAAAAGGAAAGCTGACATATCCCTCCCACTTCAGGTGTCCTTTAAAGTAACACAATGTTCAGCCTTATTTCTTCTATCCTATAAGTTCCTATACCTGTTCTAATGTGGTCTGTCTTACTGCAGCCTTCCTAGTTGCACAGTGGCTGTAATATCTCTGTTATCTAATCTAATCTTCTTTCCTTTGTCAGCTTTGTCGGCTCAGGCAGGAATGTGCTGTCTACTGTTATAGGCAGAAGCTATACACACCCTCTCCACGCCCCCTGCAGGCTCTGTATGAGTCACAGACTGAGCTTCTCTGAGCCTATCACAAGCTGGTTAGCAGCCATGTCTTTTGTTTGTAAACACTGCCTAAAACTGGCAATTACAAGCCAGGATTGCAGCAGGAAGTGGCAGAAACAGCACAGAGGGGCCCAGGCGAACATAATGAATAGAATGGTATGCTTTTTATTGCAAGAATTTTAGAGTACAGATTCTCTTTAAGATTTTCCTGATTTTTCTTTCTAGTGTTACAGTCACAGAGAACAGGTAATAAGCAGTTTCTGCTGTCACCTATGCTCTCCAAAATTAGAGTAAAAAGTTGTGTTTGGAATTGAACTTAAAACTCCTATTTAAATTACAGTATCATAAAAAAATCCTAATTATTAATGTATATGGGACAACAACTCTCAAGTAAAATGTGTGACTGTTAAAAGTATGGAGGGTCATACTACACAAGCTAGTAAAATTCACACTGTGTTCTGATTCTCTACAAAAATACATTCTTACTAAATGTTAATACTGAAAATATAGATTGCAAATGCCATATTTATCTTGTCATCAACATATGCACATCAAGTCACTCTGCTTCCAGAATAAACAGCATACGGAAGACTTTTTGCTTCCTGCTATACCTTTAAGAATTAATTTCCTTTTAGTCTTGAAAAATTAACCACTGGTGAGACCCTAAAAGACATGAGCTAAATAATGCGTCCTTGTTATATGAATCTTGTACAGCATTAGTGCTGCGGATTCTGTGAGTTTAATTGCGCAGTCTATCAATTCTTACCCTGGTATAGTATAAATACAAGTTACATCACCCATGAAGGGTGATTATCTTTTATGAGTGTGAAAGACCCATAACTCACAAAGTACAACTAGAAGAAAGTAATATTAGAAAGATAATCACTCTTCATGGGTCAGACATTCTATTTATCCCGGAAAATATTTCCCAATTGAAAAATCCTTTTGTATCATATTTCTGCTTATCAATAAATATTGAGTGTATCTTCTACACATATTTTCTCTCAAAATACTGTATATATATATATATATATATATATATATATATATATATATATATCACTCTTCAAAATGAGTTGTGAATTGTAAATAAAATAGAGTGCTATGATTTGCAAATAAACTACAACAAAAAACAAAACTATATTTAATTAAAAATTGTACAAAAATAGTATGAAGATGAATTTTAACACTGAGAAATACTTTTTTTCCATAAAATACATGCTCATTTTGCATTTGAAACCAGGAGCATATTTAAAGATGGTGACACATTTACTATTCTGTTGTCTCACCTTGTATCAATGCTCTGTCATGGTTTGGTATTAGGGAGACCAATTAGTGTAGTTTTATTAAGTGAAGTGTTATTCCATTCTTTCCTAAAATAGGATTTCAACTACTATGTTCCTTTTTAAATTTCATAATGGTCTCAATGAATGACGTGTCTGTACTTCACAAAGACCAGAGTAGCACTCTTTAACTAAGGCCATGTTGTTGTAATACATGTAGACTGTGTTTTGGCATTATCTTACTGAAATAAGCAAGGCCTTATTTAAAAAAAAATAAAATGTGATGGTCTGACATCAAATGTTGGCTAAAACCTTAATGCAATTTTTTTTTAGCTTTGATCAAATTTTTTAAGACGTGCACGCTACCCATGCCACCCACGCCATAAGCCATGCAATCATGTGTCATCACTAATTCCAGATTTTGAAATGTGTGTGGATAACAACTTGGATGGTCCATCTCCACTTTAGTACAAAAAATTCATAGTTCCAAAAAATTAGGACAGTTTTCTACATCACCTCAGTCCATTATAAATGTCTTTACAGAAATTACGCTGATATATGGTTGCTTCTTTGAACGGTAACATTTTAATTTCAATTTGGGGATTTATTAATGAACCTTGTTAGACAATGCTTTTTGGAATTGTTCCTGTTCCTGAGTTCAATAAATGATGTCTAGTACAGAATCATATCTGTTTTAATAGTGTATCTGAGGCCCTGAAGTTCATGATTAATTAATAATGGGTTTTACTGTTGCCCCTTTCTTAACAGTACTATTCATAAAATTCCCAAAATAATGTTCAATTTTATGTCGAGGAGAGTTATTCCTAAAATTGGGGCATCTTTACTTTTGAGCACCTCAGCCTCTCTGGAGTGCTCCTTTCATACACAATTATGTTACTGACCTATTGCCAAATAACCTAATTAGATGTAAGATGTTCTACCATAGGTTTATTTTCCACAACTGTTTCAGTCTTTGAGTGCCCTCTTCTTAACTTTTTTTTTTAAAGTGTTGCTGGCATCAAATTCAAAATGACCATACGTTGTTATAAAACAATACATTTTCTTAGTTTCAACATTTTATTGCTTTCTTTGTACTGTTTTCCAATAAATACCAGTACCTGGATAAAATGATATGCAAATCATTATAAACCCGGCCTGCATGAAGCTCTTCACAATGTATGGCATATTCCATCTAAAGTCCAACACCCAAATACAGTATTCCAGGGGGAACAATGGTGGGCAGGGTCTGGAAATTGTCAAAGTCACTGTTCTGGAGGAAACACAGAGAATCAGATTGCACCCAAAGATGAGCTGATGAGAGAATGCCTCAGAAGCATACATGCCATTAAGACCAATTAGAGGATGTGTTATGGCAAGGCAAGACCCTACATGGACTGTACCATTGACAGATACTTAAGGCAGCTGACATGAGGATACCCTACCAATGGCTGAACAAAAAGGCAGCATTGTGGCACTCCCATCATTTTACCTAAGGAAGCAGGTAGAAACTGCACAACACATTATGAGTAGAGTATATCCAAATAAAGATTGTTTTTCTTGAAATAGATGGGGTTGTTTTCTATTGGAAGCAATGGGAGGTAAGTCCACTGCATCTTATTTTTTTAACTGTTTTTAATCTATTTTTTTCTTGATGGCACCACTGTTTTTTTATTTTCATTTTTCTACAATACTTTGATATATTTTTGGGTGGGTGGTGGAGGCTTGGTACCAAACCTGGTAGCTGTCTTTAAAATTACTGCCAAGGTTTTCCACTAGATAACCCAGCCTGTAAGGCAGACTTAACCAAATGAAAGTTCACTAGTGTTTTAAACATCAAACATCATTATGCAGTCCCGGCTCAAAACGGAGACAGCTGATTGTAAGAATAATGTTAGAGCTGCACAAAACACCTGGTCCATTTTTGTTTCTAGCTAGCCTTCTTGCAACTACTAGGAAAACAACTTTTTTTGCCAAATGTCTCAAAAAGTTAACATAAGGTTTTTTTTATGGAACTGACCAGTGATTTTATAGGCAGATGGTGTAGGTTGCTTGGATTTCCCACAAGACTTGACATGACCTCTCTATCAGCCTGACACAAGCCACAACCAAGTTGGGTTGCTCATTTTACCATTTCAATTTTAGCACCAGAAATCCTTGACCGTTATTACCAGGTACTGAATGGTGCTTTGTAAGGAGGAAGATGCTGCATTGCCCTTCCTGGAAAGATTATATTTTAAGAGCTGGGGGGATCCCAAACTCACAGCGCATCTCTCTGCTGGCATAGCTTTAGGGCATATTATTAGTGAGCAGATCTGAGCTTTAAAAATGTTTATTTGAAATATCAAAAGTTATGCTATGTATTATCAGTGAATTGTAACGATTGGTATCAGCAAATAACAGATGTCTGGTTATTAGGTGATCCGCAGTATCACCAATAATCCAGACACTATACCTGATTATGTGATGATCTGCAGAATCACCAATAATGCAAGTATAGCAGGCAACTGAAGTGATTGCTAATAGCAAAGTATATGTAGTGCTTGGTGCAACAGTAGTACTGGATAGATTTAGCAATACCTCACCTGAGGAGCTAGTGGGTACTATCAGTACAGGAGTCCTCGCCAGAGATCAGGGCTCACTGGTGGGGAAGTGAGGTCAGACAGGCAAGGTCGGCAACAGACTACTAAATACAGTACAAAATCAAAAGGCAAGAGAAGGTAGATAAACAGGCAGGGTCGGCAGCAGGATCAGATGGGCGAAGGCACAGAATCAGTAAGCGAGAGAGAGGTTAAGAGCGAGCCAGAGTCATACACAGAATAGCAATAGAGTAAGCAATATAACAGCACAACAATTCCTATCTAGTGTGAAATCCCCGGTTTCCTCCCGGATCAAAGCACACCGGAACTGACTAAGGTCTGAGCGCTAACACAGAGTATTCGCAACAGCAGACAAGTTGCGAGTGAAGCCGAGCGGCTTAAGAAGCGGAGGAGACCCCATAGGCACGCCCACTTCCCTCAGGCAATGAGGAGCGGCGATCGTCCCCTCTGACGTCAGCCGACCGTCTGGTCTGCTGACGCGCCTCCTCCCAGCATAAAGGTCCTGTCTGTGCGCGCGCGCACGTGACAATGCGACCCTATGTGTGGCTGACAAACCCATCCTCGGCGTGCTAGATGCCGGAGACACGGAAGACACACTAGGCAGAGGGATGGAGGCAGCTGCGGAGGTAGCCTGGTTGTCCGCAGCTGCTTCCCCACTGTTTGTTACAGTACCCCCCTTGAGGCGTGGACCCCGGACACGACCTGCACGGCTTCTGAGGGTGCAACTCATGAAACTTTCTCCTAAGTTCTTCAGCATGCATACGATGACCCGGCACCTAAGACCTTTCCTCAGGCCCATACCCCTTCCAATGAACAAGGTACTGTACCGAGTTGCGCACCCATCGAGAAACCAGAATCTGCTCAATCTCATATTCGGGTTCACCATCAATCACAAGGGGGGGGGGGGGGAGAGGAATCCACGTGCACAGCCGGTTTCAACAGAGATACATGGAAAGACTTTACACCTCTCATACTGGACGGTAGTGAAATGACATAAGTGACGTTATTAATCCTTTTGGACACAGGGTATGGGCCTATAAATCTGGGGCCCAATTTAGCTGAGGGTTGTTTTAGGTTCAGGTGCCGGGTGGATACCTACACCATGTCTCCAGGAGCAAATTCCCACTCTACAGACCGTCTTTTATCAGCCTGTTTCTTCTGGGTCTGAAAGGCCTTTTCCAGGTTCCTTTTGACCATCACCCAAATTTCTTTCAAAGCTCCCTGCCACTCTTCCAGAGCAGGAAAAGGGGATGATGCCACTGGTAATGGGGAATATTTGGGTGACCTCCCTGTCACTACCTGAAATGGGGAAAAACCTGAAGAGGAACTTCTCAGGTTATTATGTGCAAATTCTGCGAAAGGTAGAATCTTTACCCAATCCAACTGGGTATCTGCCACATAGCACCTTAGGAACTGTTTGAGGGCCTGGTTAACCCTTTCAGTTCGTCCAATGGTCTGTGGGTAGTAGTCGGTAGTCGAGTGGCTTAAGAAGCGGAGGAGACCCCATTGGCACGCCCACTTCCCTCAGCCAATGAGGAGCGGCGATCGTCCCCTCTGACGTCAGTCGACCGTCTGGTCAGCTGACGCGCCTCCTCCCAGCATAAAGGTTCTGTCTGTGCGAGCGCGCATGCGACAATGCGACCCTGTGTGTGGCTGACAAACCCGTCCTCGGCGTGCTAGACGCCGGAGGCACGGAAGACACACTAGGCAGAGGGATGGAGGCAGATGTGGAGGTAGCCTGGTTGTCCGCAGCTGCTTCCCCACTGTTTGTTACATGAATACTTGTTTCTGCAGGTCTTAACGGTTCTTAAAGAACAACTATCAAAGAAACAGTTTTTCTGTAAACCCCACATATCTATAGAGTTTTTAGCCAGCAACACTAGAATGCTTTTCAAAGGTCTCTTAGCACAGCCTGTGTGGGGAAAAAATGCTTTGTTTATCAGTTGTGTTGTAACAATTTATTGTCAGGATCAGGGGGAGGGGGAGGCAGAGCTTAACTGTAACCTGGCTGGAAACTGTTCACTTTACACTGTGTGGCAGAGAGAGACACACAGACAGGAACACAGAGCTTCAACTGATGATTATTTATACACATTTGAAATTATATTTCTGCTTTCTATTATTCTGAACAGATTCCAGTCACAGTATTAGAGCCAGTGAAGATTGTTGGTGGATGTGCTGGACACAGTCCTCCATAGTAATGCCCACAGTGAAAACTTTTCTCTGTAAATGTCATTTTCCTTGTATAAAACATGAAAAGATGAAAAAAAGCCTTTGTATTACCATTTGCTAGTAATTATTGAAAATATATGTGGCATTTAGAATTTAGTTAACTTTGATAGTTGTCCTTTAAGCCATCCATGCAAGACAGCTGAAAAGTTTTTTATGAATTATTTGGTTATACAAAATTAGTTGATTTATGCACAAATTATGCTAAATTAACACAAAACATTGCTGATTGCTGGTAAATGTTTGTGGAGACAAAGTGAAGTCAGCAAAATCCTCAAAATAAATAGAACAAGCATTAAAGGCACAAACAAAGATTTCTGGATCAACCTTTTAGGGCTGGTTCACACTACCAGCGCTTTTTAAGCCCCAGTGAATTGAAAAGCTCATGCTAATGTAATACTGTGAATGATTTTTTAAAAAAATCACATCGCTGAAGTGGAAACACACAAATAGCATTACATCGGTAAGACCTTTTCAAATCACTGGAACTTAGTATACCACTTAGATGTGAACCATCCTGAGACATTTAAAGCAAAAGTATTTAAAATTATGTGGGGCTTCCTACAGCCCCTGTAGTCTGTTAGCTAGGTCCATGTCCATCCAGTCCCCTCCGTTATTCCACTTTGAAGTCCGCAGTCCAGCCGGGTTGCAGGAAACTACGCACCCCCCAATCACACTCCCTCAGCCGGGAGCATTCTGCGCAAGCACAGTGACAGTTGTTAAGAAATGCACATGTGCAGCAGATTGCTCAGAGCCATGGGGAGAAATTGGAAGGTGCATGCTGTGGGGACCAGGCATACACAGTATGTACTTTACCAGGGCTGGCAGCGGTGCAACTGAGGTAACCAGGAGGATGGTGCTGGATCAGATTGACTACAGGATGGGGGTGGGCGGTGATTTGGTGGCTGGTACTGGAGGAAGTCTCAGGTAAGCTTAAATTATTTTTCTTGTCTCAGGTATACTTTAAAGTTCTTCCATCAGTGTTGCCTCGATACAACTCTTAGGCTGTGTTCCCACGATACTTACGATGTTACCCGACATCAGGCAACATCGTTTAACAGAAGCATGTTTAACCATGTTGTCCCCCATGGTGATCACGCATCTATAGCAATGGACACAGCGGTTCGGATAGGGTAGATCCCCGACGACTCCCATGCAAAGTATGGTGATTGCTTGAAATCTTGTCGTGCCCGTCATGTAACATCGCGCATACCCTCCATCAAGGAGATGGCTCGTCGTCAGGGAGACATTGCTGGATCCATCTCCCTGCATCACGAAGTGAGTACACAGCATTAAACTATGTAAAGCGTTATTGACATATATAATATATCCTGCTTTTGGAAAACTATGAAGAGTAATGAACACTAAAGTAAGGTTCTTCCATTTTAATAAGGAAAAAAAACAAAGCTGGCAATGTGCATCTATCAGTATTTTAAAGTTTGCATGTTTCTAGGGATATTTTTACTTGTTGCATCAACACAAATTCCAACAAATGTATTTATTTTGAGAAAAGATCAAAGTTATTAGCTTTTCCAAGAGAAAGTGTTCACTGGAGGCACTGTGAGAACAAAAACAATGTCTGCATATTACTGGCATCAACAGCAAACAAATACCATTGCTAGGTTAAAATAGTGCTGGTTAAAGTATGCTTCGTCGTTTTGAAAATATGTGTGGACACTAGAGATTTACTAATACCTTTCAGCTTTCAGAGAGAGAGAGAGGGAGAGAGAGGGAGAGAGACAGACAGTGTAAGCATTGAAAGGACAAGTAATTAAAGTTAGCCATGCCTTGTAGATTGCCACTCGATGTGGCAAAACAATTGATCCCTCTTCAATTGGAATCTAATTAGATAGGGATTAAATCCCATCACGCAAGCGGGGCATAACTGGAAATCATGGGGCCCTCCTGCGAAAATTTGGACTTCCCCCTGGGCCAACTCAGGTCCATTTTGGGGGGTAGGAGGGGTCGCAGCATGAGGGGAGAGCATGGTCACGTGCATTGGCAGGGAAGGGGGCCACTCCCCCCTCACCTCTGGCTCTCCCCTCAGCGCTCCCTTTTCAGCATCAATAGGTGGCAGCAGCAAGGGGCCAGGAACACAGGCATACCTCTATGTGTTCCACTACGGAAGTCCAATCACTAGGTGCCACACGCTACTTCCTGATAAACAGTAAGTAGTGTCAGAGGCTTAGAGATAGAGAGCGGAACCTCTGGCGCTGGAATGCATAGATGTATGCCTGTGTTCCTGCCAGCCGCTGCTGCCATCTAATGATGCTGGAGGGGAGCGCTAAGGGGAGAGCCCGAGGTGAGGGGGGGGGAGTGACCCCCACCCCCCGCCAATGTAGGTGGCCATGCTCTCCCCTCATGCTGCGACCCGTCCTGACCCCAAAACGGCCCTGCCCTCCCTTACAGGTGCAGGGGCTGAAGCCCCTATTGTTATGCCACTGACACACAGCACATCAATTTGAATTAATTTCAGCAAGAAATTTATTGAAAATCGATTGAACCGCAGTGTTGCACTGCAATGACATACAATCTATGAACTGATTGTGTAGGTAAGCTCTCATTCTACATGTAAGTGGCAAAATTGCCAATCAAGATTAAATGTGTGTATGCAACTTTAGTTTGATTCTAGCCTTTGGATTAGTGCAGGCGTTAAACATGTGGTGTGTAGCAAACCCTTTTACACTATGCAGATTATTATGCCTAGATCAAGGTATGAATTTCTGGCTAGACTTGTGACAACCATATTTTTAACGGGGTACAAAGAATATTGTTGCTAAGGTTGCAGCACAGAGCAACTTAAGCTTACTATTCAGTTCTGGGAATTATTATCTGATTGCAGATTGAAATGGAAGGATGCATTTTAAAACTGCAAAACTTGCTCAGCACCCATCTATATTTATGATTTTTAAAGTGGACTGCTGCTTTAAAGAGGCAGTATAATAAAAACTGTAAAGTTTAAAATACATATGCACACAGATGTATAATATGTACATTTGTTTCAAGGTATTGAAAAAATGACTTTACTTGTAGCTGTCACTTACAGTAAACATTTTTAATCTTCAGTCCTTCTCCTCATGGGTGGACCTAAACATTTCCTTTATGATTCATTTTTTCTTTTAAAAGCACTCCCTGGAAAGATCTTTGCAATAATATTGGACAGGCAGCCTACTTGCTCACACACAGTTCTGGAAGTTGTACAGAGCAACCACCATTCAATACGTGCTTTTGAAAATAAAGGAAACCCTAATAATCCCCCATGAGAAGATGGACTAGTCCAAAACCAGTCAGTAAGAGGTCAGAACAATCAGATTGAACATACTTGTGAATGACGAGTTGACTACCGATAGATAACGTCTTTTACAGTGCATATTGAACAGAACAAGTACATCGTATACATATGTATGATTATGTGTTTTTAATGTTTCGGTTTTTCATCATAGTGCCCCTTGAAGTATTTGCATATCTCTTATAGTGCCCTCACTAGATGTATAAAACGAATCCTCTCAACTGCAGATAGCTTTCCAACAGATTTCAGCATTAAGAATTGGCAATCTGTCTGCCGTGTGTTGGCAGAAAATAGAAGGATCTATCTGATGGTTGATCTGGGAACTAAATTAGGAAAAATCGGAGCAATTTTATGCACCATTGAAAGGTCTAATGCTAGGTACATTTAATTTGCCAGCAGATCGACAGGTGGAATTATTTATTTATTTATTATTTCTGACATGTTATTTATTTATTTATTATTTCTGACATGTCCGATCAGCTCTCGATTGAAACGGGATCCATTTTGTGCAGTAGTGATGAGAAAAATCGAACCCATTATCGATCAACCTTTTGATCTGTCACAAAATTGAATGGTATTTACCTAGCTTGACAGATCCTCATCGACAAACAAAGAGAAAGATGTTTTTAAATGCAAGAATCACATTTGCAGGACAGTGGAGATACTTTCATGTTTTGTTTTACCTCTGCAACTTTTCTTTTGTATTTAGTAAACTGAGAAAACTGTTTTTTTTCGTGTGTGTGTGTGTGTGTGTGTGTGTGTGTGTGTGTGTGTGTGTGTGTGTGTGTGTGTGTGTGTGTGTGTGTGTGTGTGTGTGTGTGTGTGTGTGTGTGTGAGGGGGTGGGGTGTGTGTGTGTGTGTTTTTTTTCTATATCCCTCTTTATATAAAATAAAAACACTTCTATTTTGGTGATGTAATCAAATTGTAATCAGACACTACATCACAATGAATTCTCACACTTTTATTCACAACATTAAGATTTGGTGTTGTCATTTTAAAATTTCCACCGAAGTCTTTGTTTACACACCATTAAGCAATTCTGCAGCGAAGCACAACTGTGGCAACTTCTCTAAACATTGACTATACTGATGTTCTATAATTTGTTTCTCCCATTCTGGTTGAAGCAGGAATAAATGCAAGTGACATTAAACAGGTAGAATGGTCAAAATATGGCTTCCTGCTTTCATAATCCTCATACTTTTAACACCAGAGAAGCCAAGTTTGATAATGTAAACAGAAAAATTCAACTCAGTCGACTGATTAACTTTCACAGAAGAAAAAAAAAAGCAAAAGGTTGAGGGGTACAAGAGTGAGACTTTCTACCATTTCCAGGGTCACTGGCTGTAATTTGGTCAAGCCTTTTTTTGGCTCTGGGAAAAATAAGTTACCTGCCAAAGCAAACAATAGGTCTTTCTGCTGCTGAGCAATGTCCAGACAGTCTGGGCCCAATTCCAGATAGAGACTGGTTTTCAGACCTCTGAAAGTGCTGGAATGAGTAGTGATATTGCTTTCCCTGCTCGCAGCTTAATACAAGGGAAAGTAGAAGCAACATAGAGTAATGAAACAGAGGAATGTCTGTGACATGTTTCTAAAAAGGAAAAATGTGGAGTTTCCAGTCAAACTGAAAGACTTATTGGGTTCGTTTTAAGGCTAAGCTTGACTTCTTAGAACAAACTGCTAGATAAGGAAAACAATTTAGTCAGAAGTAATACGCACTTTTAGACAGCCTAGTCTAGTCTTAAACCTGTTTTGACTCTAGTGTTCTCAATAATTTTGTTTTCAATACCTCAGCCTGTGTACACCACTGAAGCACATAAAACACTGCTTCCAAAATGAAATCCTGCAATCCCACAGGACAGAAAGGTAAAAATTATACACTCGCAAGATTAGGTTCAACTTATAAAATGCAGCCAAATTATCAATCATTGTCTATCTATCTATCTATCTATCTATCTAATTGTCCATCCAATCTCTGTACATGCACATATGCACATCGACAGCTGAACAAGACAAAGAAGTTTCTTTAAAGTTATTTTAGTGGAAAAGCTGCACAATCTCACTATTAATCATGATATTTTCAATACAGACAGTACTACTTACAAACAACTTGAGATACAACATTTCATACATGCAATACTAAGTGGTTTTTATGTACAAGAAGTACTGTACAGAAGGTACTGTTTTCCCTCTTATATATTTTTGTTGTTGTATGTTACAGTATTGTTTGAGTTGTTGTAACTGTAAGTTAACCACTTGACCACCAGAGCAATTTTCACCTTTCAGCACTCCTTCCATTCATTAGTCTATAACTTTATCATTACCTATCACAATGAATTGATCTACATCTTGTTTTTTCCACCACCAATTAGGCTTTCTTTGGGTGGTACATTTTGCTAAGAGCTACTTTACTGTAAATGCATTTTAACAGGAAGAATAAGAAAAAAATGGAAAAAATTCATTATTTCTCAGTTTTCAGCCATTATAGTTTTAAAATAATACATGCCTCCATAATTAAAACCCATGTATTGTATTTGCCCATTTGTCCCGGTTATTACACCATTTAAATTATGTCCCTATCACAATGTTTGGCGCCAATATTTTATTTGGAAATAAAGGTGCATTTTTTTCAGTTTTGCATCCATCCCTAATTACAAGCCCATAGTTTATAAAGTAACAGTGTTATACCCTCTTGACATACATATTTAACCTCCTTGCCGGTTATCGCGAGCTGAGCTCGGTGTAACCTGCCCAGGAGGATCGCTCTGATTTTCGCAATTTTTTTTTCTTCACGCAGCTAGCACTTAATTTATAGTGTAAAACTAGGTATTTATTTATGAAAAATGTTTTTGGATGTAGTTTTACTATTTGGCCACAAGATGGCTACAGTAATTTTTTTGTTCATGCGACCTGTAAGCGTCCGGAAGCGCTAGCTACATGATGTTCCCCTCCCTTCCGCATCCCTCCCAACCCTCTGATCGCTGCCAGCGCTATTACCCATAAGGAAATCCCGTTCTGAACGGGATTTCCTTTAGGGCTTCCCCCGTCGCGGGCATTGGCGGCGATCATTAGAAACACGCAGCAAGCAAAGTGCTTGCTGCGTGTTTTAAAAAAATATATGAAAATCGTCCCAGGGAGCTCATCCATACTGCCAAGGAGGTTAAGCAGTAGAGCAGAAGTGTGGCGATATCTCTCTTTTGTTACAAGCTGTAATTATGGTTCCCTGCAAAGACTCACAGAGACTTTGTCTCCCTGCACATATAACTCACACAGACTTCGTCTCCCTGCACAGATGACTCACACAGACTTCGGCTCCCTGCTCAGACTTTCGGCTCCCTGCACTTTGCATTGTTAAGACCTCTCCAGAGGTGTTGGTAACTTCTTAAGACCTCACCAGAGGTGTCGGTAATTATTGTCTGGCTTACCGCTTGTTGAAGCTTTATGAATTGACATTTGCTGACAATTTACTGACATGTGTTGGAGGTAACTACAGCCAAGTCGGTAATTTTCCTCACTGCTCGGTAATTTCAGTTTTTCATGCGGTAACAGCCTTTATGAATTGACACTTTGCTTAGTGCTTGGGAAAGTCTGCTGTTTTCAGTATTACCGCATGTGGTAATGCTTTATGAATTAAGGCCATCGCCTTGATAAAGGGTTCCTACGTGGCTCCGAAATGTTGGCCATATTTGTTACATGAAACTAATAAAGATTAACTTTGGATGTGCCAGCTTTTTTCCTTGTTGATCCCTGCTGCGTCTGCCCTCCCCAGCTTTATTGAAGCCTGTGACACCTGTACTTGCTGCCCTGTGGGTATTGGGCATAATTTGCCTATATGCTTGCACTTGTGACAGGGAGTCACGCCAGTCTTTCATGTACCACCCTATACTACTGCACTGGGAAAAGGAGGGCTTAAAGGGATACTGTAGGGGAGTCGGGGGAAAATGAGCTGAACTTACCCGGGGCTTCTAATGGTCCCCCGCAGACATCCTGTGTTGGCGCAGCCACTCACCGATGCTCCGGCCCCGCCTCCAGTTCACTTCTGGAATTTCTGACTTTAAAGTCAGAAAACCACTGCGCCTGCACGCCCGTGTCCTCGCTCCCGCTGATGTCACCAGGAGTGTACTGCGCAGACACAGACCATACTGGGCCTGCGCTGTGCGCTCTTGATGACATCAGCGGGATCGAGGACACGGCAACGCAGGTGCAGTGGTTTTCAGACTTTAAAGTCTGAAATTCCAGAAGTGAACCGGAGGCAGGACTGGAGCATCGGTGAGTGGCTGCGCCAACACAGGATGTCTACGGGGGACCGTTAGAAGCCCCGGGTAAGTTCAACTCATTTTCCCCTGACCCCCCTACAGTATCCCTTTAATGCTAGCAGGATAGCACTTACTTCAGACACAGTAAGTGCACATGTGAAAGAGGTACAGCAGTGCATTGAGCGAGGTTATTTTTAGTCACACGCTTTCCACCCACTTTCACAAGTGTGTTTGTGATTTGCTTACTGTCACAGTTCAAGATACTCTCTATTTATCTCTGATTTGGGTGCTTTCACACTGTTAAATACCAGTTCAAAGACCATTAAAATATTTGTATTTCAGTCATTGATCCTATAGTTTTTGTCTGTGGTTTGTATACTGTTTCATTTTAACGTTTCTATTTAACTGCTTCCCAATCGCATAACGCCGATTGGCGTCAGGAAGCTGGCAGCCCCAGGACTTCCTAACACCGAAACGCTGGTGTGGGCATCCCCACTTGAATGACGGAGCTCTGCTCCGTCATCAGTCTGACTGTTAGACAGAGACTGTTAGATGGTGAAACCACCATCTATTTACATTGTACTGCGATGCAATCTACAACAGCGCTGTACTGGGGACAGCTGTGTCACTCGGCTGTCCCCTGGGGAGGCTCAAGAGCTATCGGCTCTCATAGGCTGATGCCTATGACAGCTGATCACTGTCATTGCCTGGTGGGGAGAGGGAGGGAAACAAAAATAAAAGAAAAATGTTCATTTTTATTTAAAAAATAATCATAATTAAATTAATGAGAAAAAAAAAGCTGCAGCAGCGATCAGAGCCCACCAACAGAAAGCTCTTCTGGTGGGCAGAAAAGGGGGGGGGGGTTCATTTGCGTGCTCAGTTGTATGGCTCTGCAGCAAGCCATTAAACCTGCAGAGCACAAAATCGTAAAATGTAGCTTGGTCACTAGGGGGTGTAAGCCTACGGTCCTCAAGTGGTTAATGAATTTACATCTGTAACGGGTGGTCCTTGAAGGCACATTAAATGGCTCTTTCCTGCCACAGTACATTTTTTGTTGTTAATAGCAACATATTCCTCAGGCATTTGGAAGATTCCCAAATGATTTGTTTTGCATTTGGGGGCTCCAAAACAGTATTTTTTTCACCGCTATCACTTCGATGGGGTTTATATTTGGAGAATCCAGAGTTTTTGAACAAACTAAACAGAGTTTCAACAGAATTATGGGGATTAGATTGAGAGCCCCTATGAGGGACAGTTAAGTGACAAGACTATATATACTCTGTATATTGCTGCGGAAGACATTGCCACTATATAAATACTAAATATTAATATGTGCAAACAAAAAAAGTATAACGCAATCAAAGAAATGGGTACTCACACTCTTCTGGTTGCCCAACCTGCAACCAGTATAGTTGCATGTGAGGAAGTATCATCCCCACTCTGCATTTCAGGCACAGGTGTGGTCGCTTCTCCAAAAGAAAAATACATTTTTGGGGATGGGGATTTTTATAAACCATAAAGTCTAAATTTTCTATTCCCCCCCCCCCCCCCCAAGTGAGATGAAAACACATGTAGCTAACTAGAGGTGCCTCATAAAAATATACAAAAGTAAAAACTGCTTAACCACCCTGGCGTTCTACTAAATGTGCCAGGGTGGTGGCGCAGCAGTATTTTTTGATTTTTTTTTTCTTAAATCATGTAGCTAGCCTAGCGCTAGCTACATGATTCCCCCCTCCCTGTGGCATAACTCACACCCCTCCAATCACCGCCGGCACGTATGTGTTAGGCTTGGTGGTGTATTCTCCACAGTCAGCATGCAACGCATGAGCTGGCGTGGAGGAGGTACACACACTAGCACCAGGAAACAGGCTATCCCTAGTATAGTGGAGGGGAGGACTGACTCCAATAGGAGATTGTGGCGCACAGAGCCGGTGCAGATCTGACAGCCACAAACAATGCTTTCGTTATAACGTCTCAGCGCAAAGTAGCGCTGAGCGCACAAACCAGAACTGAGGAGATCAGGACAGGTAGACAGAATGAACGCTTGCTAGCAAGCGGCTACTTAGCGACAGCAAGCGTCCAAAACCAGACAGACTGGAATGAGGCAGCCAATGCGATGCGGCGATGGCGTGCCTCACAAAGACAGGCCAGGATAGTCAGAAAATAGCAGGATTAAGATAGATGAACGTAACACAGATAAATATACAATAAGTATGTTTTCCTAGCGTATTACAATTACAGCTATCAATAAAACTATTTGTAACGTCTGACTAACATATGTATATATCGGCAATGAACCGATATATGACATAAGCAGGAACGCTGACTAGGACTGGATTAATACAGGGAACAGGACTCAGAAGGATTTGCTATCTCTTCGCAGAGATGAACGCAATCCACAAACGGTAACAGAACAGGATTCAGAAGGATTCGTTATCTCTTCGCAGAGATGAACGCAATCCACAAACGGTAACAGGACAGGATTCAGAAGGATTCGTTATCTCTTCGCAGAGATGAACGCAATCCACAAACAGAACCAGGAGCAGGGTAACTACCTCAGCACGGGTGGTCACGGTACGCGCAACCTACCAAAACGTGCTGGAAAGCTGACTAACTGCACACAGGATATAAACAGTTCATGTACGTATACATCAGCGACACTGATGTATTAACGTAACACAAATACAAGGAAAATAATAAACGTGCTGGTATGCATATATATTGGCAATGAACCAATATATGATGCAAAGACCAGCAAAGTATCTTTATAACAAGAAACACGATCGGGGGCTAAAGCGACAGCAAGACAGGCTTAAGCTGAAGCTATGAAAACCCAAGGAAACCCTGCACGAAGCAGATCTTTATACTGAGGTCATCCAATGGGAGCAGACATGCAGATTCCCACACAGGTGAATGATAATCAGTCACAAGCTGACAGCAGGGAAAGACAGACAAAGCTATGCAACTTGCATGGAAATAGATCAGAACTGCCTGAGCTGCAGCACTACTACTTCCAGTAATAGCTGCTGCAGCAGCGATCATTACAGTATGCCTATAAGGAAATCCCGTTCGGAATGGGATTTCCTTTAGAACTTCCCCCGTCACCATGGCAATGATCGTGATGACGTCATCGACGTCATCGACATCGTGACGTCATCAGGAGTCCCGATCCACCCCTCAGTAGTGTTGGGCGAACAGTGTTCGCCACTGTTCGGGTTCTGCAGAACATCACCCTGTTCGGGTGATGTTCGAGTTCGGCCGAACACCTGACGGTGCTCGGCCAAACCGTTCGGCCACATGGCCGAACTAAGAGCGCATGACCGAACGTTCCCCGAACGTTCGGCTAGCGCTGTGATTGGCCGAACGGGTCACGTGGTTCGGACCCGAACGCGCTCTGATTGGCCGAACGGTCACGTGGTTCGGGTAAATAAATACCCGAACCACGTCATATCTCCGCCATTTGTCTGTGGGTTTAGCTTTGGGTAGGCAGGCAGGGTAGTTCGCGCTCCAGCCACGCTAGCCAGGGTCCCCCCTGTCATTGTGTCACTGCTGGGAACAGTAGTACACCGCTTGCTCAGCCACACTATATAGCATTCTGTTTACTGCCACTCTGTGTACCTCGCTCAGCCACACTATATAGCATTCTGTTTACTGCCACTCTGTGTCTGCTGGGAATAGTAGTACACCGCTTGCTCAGCCACACTATATAGCATTCTGTTTACTGCCACTCTGTGTACCTCGCTCAGCCACACTATATAGCATTCTGTTTACTGCCACTCTGTGTCTGCTGGGAATAGTGGTACACCGCTCGCTCAGCCACACTATATAGCATTCTGTTCACTGTTCTGTGTCTGTTTGGAATAGTGGTACACCGCTCGCTCAGCCACACTATATAGCATTCTGTTTACTGTTCTGTGTCTGCTGGGAATAGTGGTACACCGCTCGCTCAGCCACACTATATAGCATTCTGTTTACTGTTCTGTGTCTGCTGGGAATAGTGGTACACCGCTCGCTCAGCCACACTATATAGCATTCTGTTTACTGTTCTGTGTCTGCTGGGAACAGTAGTACACCGCTCGCTCAGCCAGAGTATATAGCATTGTGTTTACTGCCACTCTGTGTACACCGCTCAGCCAGACTATATACCATTGTTTACTGACACTCTGTGTACACCGCTCAGCCAGACTATATACCATTGTTTACTGACACTCTGTGTACACCGCTCAGCCAGACTATATACCATTGTTTACTGCCACTCTGATTCTGCTGGGAACAGTAGTACACCGCTCGCTCAGCCAGACTATATAGCATTGTGTTTACTGCCACTCTGTGTACACCGCTCAGCCAGACTATATACCATTGTTTACTGACACTCTGTGTACACCGCTCAGCCAGACTATATACCATTGTTTACTGCCACTCTGTGTCTGCTGGGAACAGTAGTACACCGCTCACCCGCCACTGTATAGCATTGTGCTCTGTGTCACTGCTGACAATAGTGGTACACCGCTCACCCACCACTGTATAGCATTTCTGTACTGCCACTGTACTGCTGCCAGTCAGCGTGTACTTTAAGGATAAGTGAAATGAGGAAGAAATCCGGTGAAAGAGGGAGGGGCAAGGGAAGAGGTGTTTCCCCTGACGGTTCACGTACAGGCCACAGGGGAGCACCCAAGAAAACCCACTCAATACTGCCCATGTTGTCCAGGACAACAACCCTCACAGATCCAAAAGAACAGGACCAGATAATTACTTGGATGACCTCTCAAGCGTCCAGCAGTGGGTTAAGCAGCACCAGCACATCACGCACGAGGTCCGAGTCCTCAGCCAGTTAAAGTCTGGGCTTTCTTTGAAGACTGCACTGAGGATGTTACCATGGCGATTTGCAAGGTGTGCAAGACCCGCCTGAGCAGGGGGAAAAGTATTAACAACCTCTCCACCACCAGCATGAGCCGCCACATTCTATCCAAACATCCCACTCTGTGGGCAAACGCGGCAGGACAGGGTACCACCAGCAACACTGCCTCCCTTGGGTTCACCAGACTCACCACCAGACCCGCCTCAGCAGCAGCAGTAGCCCAGCCATTGCGTGGTTCACAACATTCACAAACATCAGACGATGCTGACACTGTCACTTTCCGGACTAGTGCTCTTGAGGTCTCCCAGTGTTCATCAAACACAACAACCAACAGCCCTTCGGTGTGCAGCGCTACGGTTGAGTTGTCTGTCTCTGAGATGTTTGAGCACAAGAGGAAATTGCCAGCAAATGACCCCCGGGCCGTGGCAGTAACAGCCAGCCAGCATAGCCAAGCTTCTGGCCTGCGAAATGCTGCCATATCGAGTGGTGGAGACAAACAGCTTCAAGGGCATGATGTCAGTGGCCATCCCACGTTACGTGGTTCCCAGCCGCTACCACTTTGCGCGCTCTGCAGTGCCTGAGTTGCATGAGCACGTGGTCAGCTAAATAACCCGAAGCTTGAAGAATGCCGTTGCCTGCAAGGTTCACCTCACCACTGACACCTGGACGAGTGCGTTCGGCCAGGGTCGATACATCTCCCTTACCGCGCACTGGGTGAACCTTGTGGAGCCTGGCAGCGATTCCTCACCTGCTACGGCGCGGGTGTTGCCCACGCCGCAAACAGCTGGATAACAACAGCAGCACCTACCTCTCTGACTCCTTCTCCTCCAACGCATCTCAAAGCTGTACCTCATCCGGAAATGCTAACCCAGCACCAGCAGCAGTAGGATCGTGGAAGCAGTGCAGCACAGCTGTTGGCATGCGTCAGCAAGCGTTGCTGAAGCTGATCTGCCTTGGGGATAAGCAGCACACAGGGGAGGAAATTTGGAGGGGAATAAAGGAACAGACGGATTTGTGGCTGGCACCGCTGGACCTGAAACCGGGCATGAAGCTAGACACCTGGCACGAACTGGCAATGTACGCAATAGAGGTGCTGGCTTGCCCGGCAGCCAGCGTTATGTCGGAACGCTGTTTCAGTGCTGCCGGAGGCATCATCACAGATCGGCGTATCCGCCTCTCCACAGAAAATGCAGACCGTCTGACTCAAATTAAAATGAATCAATCCTGGATTGGAAACGACTACGCAACACTCCTGGACCCCAACCAAGTAACATGACCGATGAACATCTGGGATGGTTTAGCGTTTCCGGTCCCTGTTTATTGAACCTCTCATCTGTATTACATTTATGACTGCATGGCGGCAAAAAGCATTGCTGCTATATCCGCACGCTTTTTGTCCTCATGCAAGGCCTGGGTTGTTGTGTCTCACAAAGCGTGGCCTTCTCCTCCTGCGCCTCCTCCTGTTCCATCACGTGTGCTGCTGCTGCTGCTGCTGCTGCTGGGTTACCGTTGCCGGTCCCTGTTTATGGAACCTCTTATCTTTATTACATTTATGACTACATGGCGGTACAAAGCATGCTATCCGCACGCTTTTTGTCCTCATGCAAGGCCTGGGTTGTTGTGTCTCACAAAGCGTGGCCTTCTCCTCCTGCGCCTCCTCCTGTTCCATCACGTGTGCTGCTGCTGCTGCTGCTGCTGCTGGGTTACCGTTGCCGGTCCCTGTTTATGGAACCTCTTATCTTTATTACATTTATGACTACATGGCGGTACAAAGCATGCTATCCGCACGCTTTTTGTCCTCATGCAAGGCCTGGGTTGTTGTGTCTCACAAAGCGTGGCCTTCTCCTCCTGCGCCACCCTCCTCCTGTTCCATCACGTGTGCTGCTGCTGGGTTAGCATTACCGGTCCCTTTTCCTGGAACCTCTTATATGTATTACATTTATGACTGCATGCCGACAAAAAGCATGTTACCTGTGCAAAGAAAACAGACATTTCCCGCATTTAAAAGACAGTTTTCCCTTTGAAACTTTAAAATCGATTTTCTCAAAAACTATAAGCTCTTTTTGCTAAATTTTTTTTCCTCTTGTACCCACTCCCAAGGTGCACATACCCTGTAAATTTGGGGTATGTAGCATGTAAGGAGGCTTTACAAACCACAAAAGTTCGGGTCCCCATTGACTTCCATTATGTTCGGAGTTCGGGTCGAACACCCGAACATCGCGGCCATGTTCGGCCTGTTCGGCCCGAACCCGAACATCTAGATGTTCGCCCAACACTACCCCTCAGCGCTGCCTGGCACCAGTTGGCCAGGCTGCGCACGGGGTCTCAGGGGGGGGGGGGGGGGCTGTAATGCAGCGGGTAGTGGTGCATCAGCGGGTAGCAGCGGTGATCGACCTAAACACGCAGCTAGCAAAGTGCTAGCTGCGTGTTTAAAAAAAAAATTAAGAAAATCGGCCCACCAGGGCCTGAGTGGCGCCCTCCGGCGGTAATGGACGAGCTGAGCTCGTCATTACCGCCAAGGAGGTTATAAGGAAGGTAACTATACGCTTACCTTCAATAATTAAAATGTTCAAAGACATTTTAATTTTATTAATAAGGACATAAACAACATAAACAACAGCCTCTTCCTCGGGTGAATAAGCCTTAAAGAGACTCTGTAACAAAATTTTCAGCCTTATTTCTTCTAACCTATAAGTTCCTACACCTGTTCTAATATGGTCTGGCTTGCTGCAGCCTTTTCTAGTTGCACTGTCTCTGTAATAAATCTAAACTTCTTTCCTTTGTCAAGCCTTGTCGAGGCAGAGAGGAATGCACTGCTCTGCTGTGGTAGGGAGAAGTTATACACACCTCCTCCATGCCCCCTGCAGGCTCTGTGTGTGTGCTGTGTGTATGAGTCAGACAAGGTCTCTGCTCACAGCCAGCATCTGCAGGCTCAGGAGCTGTGACCTTGTGAACAGCTGTGAGTGCAGAAAGATCAGTTCAGAGCTCAGACAAGCAGCTAAGGCAACAAGTGGTGTAACATTCCAGCAATCAAATCACGTTTGAGAGTAGCCTCTGCAAACAGGTGTCCGCTCTGATGATGTATTTCCTGTTTGGCGGCCATCTTCATTGTTTACAAAAACAATGAATAAAATACAATGTACACATGCTTCCGTCCCCTATGATTACTTGCTGTGCATTGTTTCTGTCCATTGTCTAAGGATACTGTCTTCACTGAAACTTGACAAATTGACTCGCGTGCCTTGCATAGCCCATGTATTAAATTTGATTGTGCAACGTTTAATGGACAAGTACCCCAAATTCAAGAAAGTCCTGGAGCAGGCCAGGAAAGTGGCTGCATTTCCAACAATCCTACAAAATGCCTGCAACATGCCTAATTTGCGACAGCCCCACCAGATGGAATTTGACGTTGCTTATGTTGGATCAGCTGTACCAGCAGCAATGTGCAGAGCTAGTAGGACAGTCTCCAGGGTTATTTTTATCCAAGGCAATTGGTGCTTTTACGTGATGCCTTCAGACTGACGTGTCCTCTCAAGGAGACCATTAATCTGGTCAGTCGCAGTGAAGTCAACATCAGTGACATCATGCTATATATCTTTTTGCATGCGTGCAGTGTGATTTATCCTTGAGCAGGCCATGGATGAGCAAGACTGTGAAGAGCAGAAAAAGTTTACACTGTTGCAAATTGGAGAGAGTGAGAGAGGAGGAGGCTTCCTGGGGGCTTCTCACCTTTTAGAGGAACCTGGAGCCGAGGTACTCTGCCTCAAACCTCATTAGAATGGTGGCAGTTCATGCTGACGTGTCTGAGGAAGGACACCCCCCCCCCATCAAAACCCTGAAGGGCACGGACCTGCACTGGGTGGCAAGCTTATTATTATACCCCCATACAAACAGAGAATGGCAGACATGTCGTTTTGTCCTACTTTGACTGGCTTTACCCAAACAAAAATGTAATATTATTTCCCTGCTACATGCCAGTTACTCCAGGTCTCATGCCCGCCCTGGCCACAAACACAGCTATCCTGCACCACTGCACCACAACCAGCATTGCTTTACCCAAACAAAGACTTAATATGGTGCATGCCAGTTACTTCAGGTTTCATGTCCACCCGGTCCACAGGCAGAGCTTTCTTGCACCACCACCAGCACAGCACCCAAATTCAAATATTTATTAGTCGTCAGGTAATTGCCCAATTTTTTGGGCCTTTGTCTCATACAGAGGCTGAAAATCAAATGTTTATTTGGCAGGTAATTGCTTAATTTTTATAACCTCTGTCTCACACAAAGGCTGAAATTCAAATATTTAATCGCCAGGTAATTACCCAATTTTTCAGGCCTCCAGTGTGGCTGCAAGAACCATGTTTTAGGTAAGTAAGTGCACCATCAAAAAAGACTTTAGGACAATAACTCACCACTTCTTGTCTATCAACCACCCAAAGTGGGCAGGAGTGGCAGTACAAACAATAGTATACCTTTCTAATCAAAATATATAGACCACCACTACTGGGATTTGACAAAGTGCAAAAACCTTTATTTTGATCAGTTGCAAAAGTTGATAATAAAACCAATTAAAGCAACCTCTGACTTTGGAGCGCTCCAATACACACCAAGACATTCATAGCCACCGGTGCCTGTAACACCTATCAAAGCTCTAGAGTCTGTTATTTAGGATCTTATTACAATTAAACTGATTAACTTAAAATGATTGAACTGATTAAATTACTGAACTAATTAAATTAAAGGATTTGCACTTTGTTAAATCCCAGTAGTGGTGGTCTATACTTTGATTAGTTAGGTAAGTCATTGCCCAATTTTTCCGACATCGCATACAGTGGCTGCAATATAACATTTAGGCAGATTTTAGGCATCTCAGACAGTGGCTTCACATACCAATTTTTAGTCAGGCAGCCATTCTAAAGACCTTAATTTGAAAAGTCTAGAAACTATACTGTATGATATTTTTGGCATTTACGCAGGAAAAAAAGCTTTTGCGTAAAATAAATATTTTTGGAGGGTCATTTCGCCCTTCACCCCCCTCCACCATGCCACTGTCCGGGTTTTTGTACATATTTTTAAAAGAAATTGTGGCTGCAGAGATTCCCTGAAGGTTTTTGATGTTTGCCCACCATTAAAGTGGACCTGAATTCAGGACTCCTCTCTGCTCTAAAAGATACACAGCAGCATAATAACCTTTAAACAAATACATTGCTTTGTTACAGCTGATATAAATCCTAACATAAATCTGCACAGTTTCTACTTCCTGATTCATGGAAGCAGACATATTGTTAGCATCCTGTGCTTTTAAATGGGCTTATCTGCTTATCTGCCATAGACAGTCATGTGACATGGGGGAGATCAAATTACAACTATGGTTAGACACAATTGAGGGCGAATTACACAGGCTAAACTCTTTAAAGACTATACAGGGTGCATTTCTGCTATGTTTTCCTTGTGTCCTGTGCAAGAGTTCAGGTCCTCTTTAAAGTCAATGGGACACGGAATTAATTTCTGGTTTAGGAATTTTCGCTGTAAAATTTGCAAATGCGTAGTCACATAATGGATATGTCTATTGCTTTCAGTGATAGAACCTTGTTAAATTTTATTTTTTTTCCATATTTTAAGTTCAGTTTAAATTCCAAATACTGTTGAACAGTTAAGAAGGAAATTTGAAATGTATTTATTTTCATTGTCTTCATTCAGGGATAATGTAAGAAAAACAACAGGACATTGTTTTCAAGTGAATAGGACAGACATATAACAGTGTGAACGTTTTTTCTTTTTTTCTGTATTTTTGTTGTTGGTGCTAATGAGCATTTTGGGGAGATTTCTGCTGTGTCTTCTTCTTCTCATCCACCTCAAACACTAAGGAAAATGTAATTGCCTTTTAACAATGCATAGTCCTGTTGGGTCTGAGTGATAATATGAGATTACACAGATTAGTTAAAATCTCCTGGGAAGTTAGGGCAGGCATCACTTTACCCATCAACTGATGTGTGAAGTTTAGAGACCTCCCCTTATGAGTAGACAGCAATAGGTCATCCAATTTGCATCCTAATGAGGTGATAGGGTCTATGAAAGAAAGGCATCTTATAATTATGATAAAAAGTTGACTGATCCAGACATCGCTAAAGAAAAAAAGAATCTATTACAAGAAAATACAAACATGTACTGACAAGAATATCAAGTAATACCTTACCAATTTTAGTATGTCTAGTATCATCTGAATGTCCTAATAACCTCAGACTGACATAACAAAGCAGAAAAAAAACTTTTTTTTATGTATTAATTATAATATACAATGCTTTTGCCTGTTCTCTAAGGCTAAATAGTTAACGATTTAATTTGCCACAGTGTTAAGCCAAGCGGCTATAAATATCCTCATGCTCATCAGTTGATGGTCATATATTAGAATATAATGTCATCATAAAAATAATTTCTTTTGTAAGTCAATTTAAGAACACACTATGAATGCTACAGCAATTGATATTTTTTTAAGGTGGTAAGTTATTATCCCTGTTGTACAAGTTGAGGAGTTAACTTTTTCTCCCCAGTTTTCTCCTTGGACATAATTTTTTATCTTCAAATTGGAATACATTTTTTGGCACTTTTTAACTGAAAACAAAATAACAAAAAGTAGGTGAAAAGGTACTGCCAATTTTGAGAATTTTCTTGCTTTCTGGTGGCTTCAAAAGCATTTTATTGACAATTTTGAAAATATCACCTAGGAGAAAACTCATGAGAAAAAGTTAATTGCATATGGGTCAGTGATTCAAAAGTCTAACAAACTTCTCTGACTGGGTAGTTCCTATTTTGTTTACAATAGCAGTGGCTACTAGTCAGACTTATTATGAACCTCTGAGGTGCTACTTTTTAGTACAAATAAGCACTTAGTTACTAATTACTAGTGTTTGAGGGAATTAGTGTGGGGGTTTGGGGTCATTCTAGGTTTTTAGGAGAGGAGCAAGAGGCAGGCGCTCACAACAGTTCCCACAAAACCACAAGATGTAATGTCTCTGCTGCTGCAGCCTATTGTTAACTTGAAACTGTAATGACTCATACACACGGGGTGCGGCTGTCGCCGCCACCACGTAGCACGCGCGTGTTGCGGCGACAGGTCGCCCGTGTGTATGACGCGCGCGCCCCGAACCGTCGCCAGGCGATTGACATGTTCAATCGTCGGCTGCAGCTGTTGCCGAAACTTCGCCGCAACTGTCGCTAGTCCGCGTGTGTGTGCGGACTAGCGACAGGAAACACAATGCAAGTGAATGGAGCATCTGGCCGGGGGATGCTCCATTCACAGACAACTTCCGGCGCATCTCTGCCTTTCTGGCGAGACATGTGGACAGCTGTCGCCGACAGGGAGCTGTCCGTGTGTATGTAGCTTAAGTAATGAGGGTGATGATGATGTGGTGATGTATGTGTCATGGATACCCACAAGAGAGGAGCAGTAGGAGGAGTTCAGAGGGAGAGACTGAGCATCGGAGAGGGATGAAAAGGGTAGGAAGCATGGAGAGGTCACAGGGGACAGGAGGCAAATGGCAGAGTATTAAGTCAGGGTCAGCTAGACACCTTGCCTGGTCACTTCTGGCGCTACTAATCCGCCCGAACAAGGTTTATTAATATGTGTGTATTCTGCTAACAATTTAAAAGCCACCTGCATATTTGTTGTGGGAAGACCAGCATCCATGTAGGGACAATTTGTAATGTATTAAAAATTTCACATTTCAAAAATTTGCCTGGTGCATGCCAGTAGCAATAGAAAATATCTGTAATGTATAACATTATTGAAAATTGTGCCTGTTATAGCGGCTTCATGCCTGCCCTGGCCACAAAGACAGCAATCCTGCATTACCTTCAGCATCCAGTATGTCATTTGTTCCTACTTACACTGGATTATGCAAAAGGAGGGAAGAGTCTTCTCCCATTAACCCTACTGGAGCTTGATTACAGCGGCAGACAGACTTTTGCCTTTGAGCAAATTGTTCTTTGATAAAGGGGCCTTACGTGGCTCCGAAACGTTGGCCATATGTTTTATATGCAAAATGATTTGCCTGGCACCTGCCAGTAATGGAAAAAATTGTATAGAAATGATTTTAAATTTAAAAAATGTTCTGGTTACACCAGGTCTCATACCCACCTTATTATGAAGAATTATTTGCCTGGTGCATCACAATTTTATTTTAAAAACTAGCCAAATTAAAATGCACATTTGTATCATAGTCTATGTTACAGTGCCTACAAGTAACTAACTTGTCATTAAAGAGAAACCGTCGCAAAAATCTTAAAATTTAAAACACATAGAAATAAGAAGTGCATTTCTCCCAGAGTAAAATGAGCCATAACTTACTTATGTTGCTGTCACTTACAGTAGGTAGTAGAAATCTGACAGAACTGACAGGTTTTGGGCTAGTCCATCACTCCTTAGGGGATTCTCAGCTTGGCCTGTATTCTTTATAAAGACAATCCCTGAAAAAGATTTATATAAAGATGCTGGCCAGCCTCTCTGCTTGCTGTGCACTATTTTGGCAATTGGATGGAGCAGCTGCCATTCACTAAGTGCTTTTTAAAATAAAGAAAACCCTGAGAACCCCCCTATGAGAAGATGGGCTAGTCCAAAATCTGTCGGTAATTTCAGATTTCTACTACTTATTGTAAGTGACACCAACATAGGAGAAAAGTAATTTGTGCTTCATTTTACTCAGGGAGAAATGTACTTCTTATTTGTATGTGTTTAAAATTTTAAGATTT